>NC_034199.2:31856950-32156950 GCF_002021735.2 Oncorhynchus kisutch | reverse complement strand
TCCCGTGCAGGTGTTGTTACATGTGGTCTGCCACTGCGAGGACAATCAGCTGTCCCTCCTGTCTCCCTGTAGCGCTGTCTTAGGCGTCTCACAGTACGGACATTGCAATTTATTGCCCGTGGCCACATCTGGGCTCCTCATGCCTCCATGCAGCATGCCTAAGGCACGTTCACACAGATGACCAGGGACCCTGGGCATCTTTCTTTTGGTGTTTTTCAGAGTCAGTAGAAAGGCCTCTTTAGTGTCCTAAGTTTTCATAACTGTGACCTTAATTGCCTACCGTCTGTAAGCTGTTAGTGTCTTAACGACCGTTCCACAAGGTGCATGTTCATTAATTGTTTATGGTTTATTGAATGGGAAACAGTGTTTAAACCCTTTACAATGAAGACCTGTGAAGTTATTTGGATTTTTACAAATTATCTTTGAAAGACAGGGTCCTGAAAAAGGGACATGTCTTTTTTTGCTGGGTTTATATTATGTTAGGTGAGTGCATAGTGGACTTAGTTAAGAGAAAATGATTTCAACTCGTAAAATAATGAATGAATCAAAACTTTTGATGATATCAAACAAAAACCAGTCAAAGGGTGTCAAGTCTAATAACAATGGTTCCATACTTACCCTCCACAATGAGTGTAGAGGTTGAATTTTTGCCCACGGCTTCTATACTGTAATTTCCCTCATCATCAAACTCACCGTTGTTTATGACCAACATATGTTTTATTCCATCATTGATTATTTCATATGTTTTGTCTGATGTACCAATCGTGTCTGACCCCTTCAACCACATGACTTCAGGCACATCCCTTGTGATAGTACATTCAAACATAGCCTGTTTCTTTTCCTCGGATGGGGCCACAGTGTCTCCTGACCCCTCCTGTCTCAGCCTCCAGTATTTATGCTGCAGTAGTTTATGTGTCGGGGGGCTGGGGTCAGTTTGTTATATCTGGAGTACTTCTCCTGTCCTATTCGGTGTCCTGTGTGAATCTAAGTGTGCGTTCTCTAATTCTCTCCTTCTCTCTTTCTTTCTCTCTCTCGGAGGACCTGAGCCCTAGGACCATGCCCCAGGACTACCTGACATGATGACTCCTTGCTGTCCCCAGTCCACCTGGCCATGCTGCTGTTCCAGTTTCAACTGACCTGAGCCCTAGGACCATGCCCCAGGACTACCTGACATGATGACTCCTTGCTGTCCCCAGTCCACCTGGCCATGCTGCTGCTCCAGTTTCAACTTCCACCTGACTGTGCTGCTGCTCCAGTTTCAACTGTTCTGCCTTATTATTATTCGACCATGCTGGTCATTTATGAACATTTGAACATCTTGGCCAACATCTGTTATAATCTCCACCCGGCACAGCCAGAAGAGGACTGGCCACCCCACATAGCCTGGTTCCTCTCTAGGTTTCTTCCTAGGTATTGGCCTTTCTAGGGAGTTTTTCCTAGCCACCGTGCTTCTACACCTGCATTGCTTGCTGTTTGGGGTTTTAGGCTGGGTTTCTGTACAGCACTTTGAGATATCAGCTGATGTACGAAGGGCTATATAAATACATTTGATTTGATTTTGATTTGAGGTACAGACATGCCCTTTAAGGGGACTGTGAAGTCCATTTCCATTACTGGGAGGTACGAATAAGGCTCACTTTGTCAATACATGCATAACATCATCGATACATACAGTACATGGCCAAAAGTATGTGGACACCTGCTTTTCAAACATCTCATTCCAGAATCATGGGCATTAATATGGAGTTGATCCCCCCTTTGCTACTACAACAGCCTCCACTCTTCTGGGAAGGCTTTCCACCAGATGTTGGAACATTTCTTCCTTTCAACCAAAGAGCATTAGTGAGGTCACTGATATTGGGCGATTAGCTCTGGCTCGCAGTCGGCATTCCAATTCATGCCAAAGGTGTTCGATGGGGTTGAGGTCAGGGCTCTACGCAGGCCAGTGAAGTTCTTCCACACCGATTTCGACAAACCTTTTCTGTATGGACCTCACTTTGTGGAAGGGGGCATTGTTTCCTGAAACAGGAAAGGGCCTTCCCCAAACTGCCACAAGGTTGAAATCACAGAATCGTCTAGAATGTCATTGTAAGCTGTAGTGTTAAGATTTCCCTTCACTGGAACTAAGGGACCTAGCTCGAACCATGAAAACCAGCCCGAGACCATTATTCCTCCTCCTCCTGGCATCTGCCAAACCCAGATTTGTCCATCGGATTTCCAGATGGTGAAGCGTGATTCATCACTCCAGAGAACGCATTTCAACTACTCCAGAGTCCAATAACAGTGAGCTTTACACCACTCCAGCCAATGCTTGGCATTGCGCATGGTGATCTTAGACTTGTGTACGGCTGCTCGGCCATTGAAACACATTTTATGATGCTCCCAACGAACAGTTATTGTGCTGACGTTGCTTCCAGGGGCAGTTTGGAACGCGGTAGTGAGCGATGCAACCGAGGACAGAGAATTTTTAAGTGCTACACACTCGCCGGTCCCGTTCTGTGAGCTTGTGTGGCGTACCACTTCGCGGCTGAGTCGTTGTTGCTCCTAGACGTTTCCACTTCACTATAACAGCACTTACAGTTGACCGGGGCAGCTCTATTTGATGGACTGACTTGTTGGAAAGGTGGCATCCTATAACCGTGCCACGTTGAAAGTCACTGAGCTCATCAGTAAGGCCATTCTACTGCCAATGTTTGTCTATGGCGATTGTATGGCCGTGTGCTTGATTTTATACCTGTCAGCAACAGCTGATGATGAAATTGCCAAATCCACTAATTTGAAGGGGTGTCCACATACTTGAAAAAAATATATATAATGCAAATACATACATACATACATACATACTGTGCTCTCGGAACAACTGCTTACCCTTGACTGTGAGCACAGCACTAGTGACAGCATTCAGAGCTGTATAAGACACTTCACCAGACGCGTCCAGTGGAACACTTTTCAGAGTGAGGAAACGTTTATTGCCCTCCATTTTGATCTCACATGTCTGAAAATGCACAATAAAAAGAAAACAGATATCAAAGACAGTTCAACATTTCTAAAAATTGTGGTTAAGCTTAGTGTTTGTGCAAATATTACAGTCAAATCATAAGACAAGTCATACCGGTGATCTTGTTAAGACCTGCCCTTTATGTTTCCATTCTCCAGGCACATCCTCTTCAGATATCTCAGTTTCAAATGTAACATCCTCTTTCTCGACCACCTCGCAACTTGAGAGAGGCTTCAAGATCTCAGCTTCACGTTCTGTAAAAATATCAAAAGTATAGAGTAAGCATTCACTAGGTAGCCTTACTGGATTCAACACCATACAAGATATGAGTGATTGTGCAACCAACCTCCAAGAGTCAGGTTAGCTGTGTATCTGTGGCCTTCAACCTCCATAGTATATTCTGCAATATCTTCGGGCTGTGCATTCTTTATTGTGAGAGTCAGGACTTTGCCTTCTTTCTTGACCTCAGTCTTGTCAGTTGGATCATTTGTAATCTCATTATTGCCTTTGAACCACTTCCAGTTGGGGGTTTCTTTGAAGAGCTCGCATTTGAAAGTGGCATTGGCCTTGGGTTTCACATGCTGATCTTTCAATGGTTTCACCAACCAGTCTCTGACAATTTCTGTAAGCATTTATTAATAAGTAATCAGTTTTCGTATGTACACTAACAGATTCAGTATATTTATATTGTTGATGAGTGTCAACGGTTTATTTATGGAATGCTCTACATACCAATGATTTTGACAGTTGTTTTAGTCCTGATGAGTTCACACTCGCATGCGTAGATTCCAGCGTCGTCATCTCCCATGTTCTGGATCGTAACGGCTTGTTGCATTCCAATGACGTTGATGGCCACCTTTCCAGCGATTACCTTGAGGATCTTACCACTCTTCATCCAGGTCACTTCTCTCTCCTTGTTCAACTCACAGGTCAGGTACATAGGCTGCCCCTTCAGGACCGACGTCTCCTCACCCAGCTCTTTCACCCACTTAACGGGCAGTTCTGAACAGGTAGGTATTAGGTCATTATTTACATGACAATGTGCATACAAATGATTTGCATCAAAATATAAAGGTACAATGCATCAACCCATATCAATAATATATACATACAATTATCATCACACAATTATCATCACAACTTAAACATG
Organism: Oncorhynchus kisutch; assembly: GCF_002021735.2. Classification (NCBI taxonomy): domain Eukaryota; kingdom Metazoa; phylum Chordata; class Actinopteri; order Salmoniformes; family Salmonidae; genus Oncorhynchus; species Oncorhynchus kisutch. Next base: position 32,152,802 of record NC_034199.2, on the reverse strand, counting down.
ACATTTTTATATGACAATATAAAACATGACATTAAATAAACAATCATTATTTAAGCTACATCACCTGGAAATGAATTGTTATCAGCTTTTCAGTGGTTCACATGATTTTGTACAGAAATAAGATTCTTATAAATACATAATTAATTAATTGTTAGTAATTTCTTATATAATAGAAATAATTCACAATCTTTCAATTAAGAAAATTCTCTGAAATACCTTCAACAATGAGTTTGGCGGTTGTTGTCTTTTCCTTGTTGCCCAGCTTGGCAACACAAGTATATTCACCAGTGTCCACCAGTTGGACGTCAATAATGGCCAGTCTGCGATCTTTGCCATCAGAGGTGAATTTGTGTTTTGGACTCTCTCTTAGGTTGCTGCCATCTTTCATCCATGTAGTTACAGCAGTAGAAGGTGAAACTTCACACTCAAACGTAGCAGATGCACCAACAGCATCACCTTCTTGTAACACTATGTCTTTGAGTGGTTTCGTAAACTTCAGGGGAACTGCTTTGAGCTGGAATCCAAAAGGATTAGCATCTGGGGGTTTGTCTCCTCCCCCACCACCGGGTTTCAGTCCTCTACCCCTGCCTTCACCAGGGGATGGAGTTTTGCCTGCTACAATTTAGACACAATTACACAGATTAGATGTTTTGCGTGTTTACAGTTAAAAGTGTTAAAATTTTCAAACTAATATATATTTTTTTACACTTACCATGATATTTCCTAATAGAAAATGTGAGTGCTACGACAGCTGTCCAAAATTATTTTTATGATAGTTTAAATTGTTAGAGGCTGGCTAGTGTTGAAAAATATAGGCTAGTGTAGTAGAATCAGGCTAATGACTATATCATGAATAGTAGTGGGATAGTAGCCTTTCTAAAATGGAGGTTTGGATCATGGATGCAGATTGGTTGATAGGTGTTTGTTATTCACAATAATACATGGCAAATATCAGTTCTATTTGAATTATAAATGTGCATCCACTGCCCCCCAGTGACCCGGATGTAACAATTGGTGACTCAGACCTGGACTTGGACTTGACCAGTAGCGACACTGTTGTCATTAACTCTCATCCTTACTTAATTTTCAAATGCTACTGTATTAACTGCTAGCCTTACTACTGTAATATGCAAGACAGTAAGATAGCTTCCTTATTATGAAGAATGAATAATTAAGTTAGTTGGCTAGCTAGCAAGGGAATGTTAGCCAGCCTGCATAGCAACTATTTTTGTTATAACTAGCACCAAAAGAAAGAAGCTGATGCGGCTACAAAAATAGTTCTAGAATATATTTATATTCTGATTGCTTATTTGAAAAGCAGTGAATGAGACAAAGATTTCATACACTGAGTTTCTGTCCAACTTGCTGGGAAAGTAAGTCAAAGTAGCTAACTTCTTTCAAAGGCCAGTGTTCACAGTGAATAGAATGTTGGACGTCATTGCTGAATTATGAGAAGTTTAGAATATTGAAGGTTTTTGGAAGGACAAAAATCTTAATAGTTTAAGAAGAATAAATTATATTAAAAAGCTATTGACAAGAAATGTAAGTTTAACCTGTCTGCACGCTTTTAAAGTTGGAACAGTCATTAAAATGTAAACTGTTCAAATGTAGTTACAGTGACAACACTATGAAGAAAGAGAATAAGCTTGAAAAATACTATGCAGGAAAAGAGTAGTGTGCTAACGCAGCACATGGATACAGTCTTACCTTTGAGGCCTCTGCCTCTGCCTGCACCTCTACCTGCACCTGCTTCTTCTGCTGGCTTTCCATCTGTTTAAGATGTTTAGAATGACTACAACGTAAAGACAGATCACATTCAAATCCCTTGTAAAATCCCTTTCCATCTGTTTAAGATGTTTAGAATGACTACAACGTAAAGACAGATCACATTCAAATCCCTTGTAAAATCCCTTTCCATCTGTTTAAAATGTTTAGAATGACTACAACGTAAAGACAGATCACATTCAAATCCCTTGTAAAATCCCTTTCCATCTGTTCATGTTATTTAGAATGACTACAACGTAAAGACAGATCACATTCAAATCCCTTGTAAATATTTTTTACTCAGAACTGTACACGCATAAGGTGAGATAAATAAAGATGAAGGGTGATGATGAAAACGAATTGACAATGGATGGGAAATGGGTATATAATACACAATGTCAAATACCATGTAGAATAACAACATGCCAAATATGTGCTTTTTTACATGGATTGACAGACAAATAACACAAACATGGAGACTGAAATGGAGAAACAACACACAATGATGACAAACATCACATAGAATAAGATGGAAATGGATGAAGATTGTTTGGGATAAAATACTTTTTCTGATGAAAATTATCGACATGAAGAAACAATACGGAATGATGACAAACATTAACATGTAGAACATAACATTTTTTTGAAAATGGATGGAGATTATTTGGGGTGAAGGACTTTTTCTGAGCCATTAATGTTGATTCGCTGCAGCCTTCATCTCACCTCGTCTTGGCATTCCAGGGGTCTCAAGTGCATCACCTTCCTCTCCCCAGTCTTCTGTGGACCCAGAACTATCACGAGGGACAAGTTCCCATCCCCAACCTTCATTGTCAGATTCCTCCTCAACCTCTGGCTCCTCCTCAAAGACTTCCTCCTCTAGCTGAGTGGAGAGATTTCGTAACTGTACCGCTTTGGGGGAAAGCTCTTTCATTCCTGGCACCTTCTTCGGTGGTGCTCCTTCAGTTTTCTCTTGTGGTGATTTCCTTTGAACTTTTTTTAGGGTAACACATTCAAATGAATCTTTTGGTGAAACTTCTTTGGGCAGCTTTTTGGTCCTTTCTGCCCTGTGATTCCTCTCCATAGTATTTTTTTCTATTTCTTGTGGTTTTTCAACCTTAGGTGAAGGAGTCTTTTTCAGTTCCACCATTTTCTTAAGTGTCTCTTCATGCTTCAAAGGTTTGTCTTCTTTGTCCTCTGCTTCTCTTGGCACGCGATCAACCTTTTTTAACTTTTCCATTTTCTTTACGGGTGCTGTCTTTGGAGGACTTGACTCCGGTTGAGTTTTTTCCCCAGCTTCTTTTGTCTCAGGCTCCTTCTCAGGATTCACAGCTTCAGTGTCGGCTTTAGGTGACTTTGAAAATGGATTCAATTTAACATATTCCTTCTCTTGCTCCTGTGTTGGAATCCTTTTCACCTTTGTCAGTGGTTTGTCAGAATCCCGGACTTGTTCATCTTCAGGAACTTTGGCCACTGGTTTTAATTTGACTGCCTGTGGCTCTTCTTTAGCACTAGGAACTCTATCAGGTTTCTTACGATCAACAGGTTCTTTAATGTCTTCATCGCTTGGTTGTCTTTCACCTCTCTTGAAAACCACAGATTCTTTGTCTTTGTCCTTCTCTGGCTCAACGGTCACAGCTTTAGAAGATTTTTGGAACAGTTTTAACTTCACAGTTTCTTGTTCTTTTTCATCTGATGGTAATCTGGACAGTTTCTTTCGGGCTAAACTTGGGTCTGTTGGTGCCTCTTCTTTCACCCCCTTGGGAATTTGCTTCAAAGTAATTTTGTCCCCTTCTTTTTCAACTCTGGGACTGGTCTGCCAGGACCATTTGTCTTCAGTTGGTTCATTTTCTTTAGGTGTCTTTACTTTAGCTCTATCAGGTATCTTGCTTATTTTCTCTGCCTCATATCTTTCAGATATTGTTACTTCACCTTCATCATACACTCTCTCTTCAAAGTCATGGATTGTACACGTTGTCATTTTTTGAGGTTTCTTTAGTGGTGCTGGCAGATCTTCAAAGGGGACTGAAGGTACTTTCTTCAGCGATATAATATCCTGTTCTTGCTCCAAGTCTTTGGAAATCCTGGTTGTTTTCTTCAACGTTGGCGGGACAAGTTTTTCTTCTTCCTCAATGTGAATTTGAGCTTTTTGGTGGAGAACTGCAGCAAAGGTTTCACATTGCACTTAACAGCTCACTTAACAAGATAATAACATTGAAAACATTACACCAGAAAACATTCAAACCCTGAGGTTTTACACATTGAACAATAGACACACAACACACAACAAACAAAGAAACAAACCAAATTCACAGAAAACAACAATGCCACGGTACACAATAGTACCAGATATTTAAACGTTTGAGCTGGATATTTATTTTTATGCAAGGAATATGGAAATGGGATTATAAATGAAGAGGAAAACAAGTATTCATCATACCTTTCTTAGCTGGTCCTGGTGCCTGCTTGCCTTCACCTAGCAGGAAAATGATAGAAACGTTTTTTTTTAATTGTCCACTTAAGAACATACATTTGAAGATATATGGGATACAGGCCTCAATGTATCATGTACGGTTATGATATTGAGATATGATTGAGGAAACCAATTCAATCACTTTCTATAAGAGACTGATTCATTTCTCTTTGGATGGTGTTGGGCATTAGTCTTGAGGAACCAATCCTGGAATTTCAAGGGATATTCCTCCCATAACCAATCAAAGATCAGGACAATTGAAGTAATATTATCAAGTGATGGTATAAATGAGGGAAAATATTACATGCTCCCATTTTTGTCATTAATACATTTCAGGATGAGAACATACAGTAGTTAAGACAAACAAAATGGCATGACATACAAAACCCCAGTATTGCTGAGAAGGAGATTAGAGGTGGCATCTACCTGATTTAAATAGTATAACATGCACATACAATATTATAGAAAGGACAGACAAAAAAAACAGGAATGCTTTGTGAAATGAAGAGGTAACATTCTTGTTGAATGAAATGAACACTAAAACCTGTTGTTAAGTGACTTGTAGAAACCCAAGCCAAATACACTAGCCTCAACCCTCTATGCCTAGAATAAGGTTGAAGAAAGCATGCTTGGTTTTATTTGGATGGTATGGTATTCAGAATATTAATAGGATATTAGTTTGTGATTTTATATCCATATTATTTGGAACATTCTTCGCTGAATACCTGGCTTTAAATTGTCTTGTTCTTGCTCTTGGATGACAGGCTTGGTCTCCTCTGTAGCCTTTTTCTCTCGAGGTGCTTCAAAATAGTGTTTAAGATTTAGATTTGCCCAAGAAGCATTCATTCACGAATGTATAGAAAGAACTTTAAGAAAATAAATGACAAACATTTAACAGAAGTGTACCTTCAAGAGGGCTGACTTTCTTTGCAAGTTGCTCAGTGGGATTTGGAAATGGTTCCTTCTCCTTTTCTGGTACTTCAAATAAAATTATACTATGATCAAAATCAAGACATTGCATGTTGGGGGTAAGCATTAAACCACTGAGAAGAAACATGATTTCAACACACAAAGACACATAATAGATCATATGTAATATCCCAAATACATCACACAAACAAACATAACAAACAAGATAGCAAGGATTGGCTTTGTTATACCTTTATGGGGAGCAACATCATCTTCACTTGAAAGAGACACCACTTCAGCAACAGCCTTCTTCTCTGGTTTAGACTCAGACTTAGGCTCAGGTTTAGACTCTGGCTTAGACATTTTCTTTAGAAGTGGCTCTGCTGGCTTTGGAGGCTCAGCAACAGCCTTCTTCTCTGGCTTAGGCTCAGACATAGGTTCAGGTTTAGACTCTGGAGAAGACAATTTCTTAAGAAGTATCTCAGCAGGCTTTGAAGGTGACTCCTTCACCTCTTCAGCAATAGCTGTTTTCTCTGGCTTAGGCACTTTCTTTGCAAGAGGCTCAGCAGGCTTTGGAGCTGATTCCTTCTCCTTTGCTGGAACTTGAAATAAAATGATATGGTCATAATCAAGATACTACAGAGCATTGGACCACTAAGAAAGTATCAGAGAAAGATGTTATCAAATAGAGCACACACCACACAGAGAAAAACATATAACATGCATAACATAGACACAGACATAACACACAAAATATAAAGATTTTTAAAAGATTTGTATTTCAGGTTTTGTTGTTATACCTTTTTTGGGAACAACATCTTCTTCAAGAATAGCTCTCTTCTCTGGCTTAGTCTCTGGCTCAGCCACTTTCTTTACAAGTGCCTTAGTAGGCTTAGGCGGTGATTCCAGCTCAGCAATAACCATTGTCTCTGGCTTAGGCACTTTTTTAGGAATTGGCTCAGACGGCCTAAGAGGTGATTCTTTCACCTTCTCAGCATTCATTTTTTCTGGTTTAGACTCTAGCTTAGGCACTTTCTTCACAAGCGGCTCAGTGGGCTGTGGGAGTGTTTCCTTCTTGTTTGCTGGTACTTAAAATGAAGTAATTTTATGATTAAAACCAAGACACTACAGATTGGGGTAAGCAGTAGAGCACCAAGAAAGTACCAAGGAAAGATGTGATCAAACAGAAAACACACAAATAAGAAAATATCCCAAACACAAAAACACAAAACATACAGACAAACAACAGACCAAAAAGCAAGATTTTAAGAGTGAAGATTTGTATTTGAAGAATTCCCCTGGTTATACCTTTTTGAGGAGAAACATCTTCTTTAATTGACAGAGACACCTCTTCACCTATAGCCATCTTCATTGTCTTGGTCTCTGGCTTAGACTCTGGTTTGGCTACTTTCTTTGCAAGTGGCTCAACAGGCCCCGGGGGTGATTCATCCACCACATCAGCAATAACTGTCTTCTCTGGCGTAGTCACTTTCTTTACAAGTGTCTCAGCAGGCTTTGGAGGTGATTCTTTCACCCTTACAGTAACAGACTTCCTCTCTGGTGTAAGCTTTTGCCTAGCATCTATCTTAGACTCTGATTTAGCCTCTGGTTTAGGCTTAGGCTCTTGCTTAACCTCTGCTTTAGGCTCTGGCTTAGGGTCTGTCTTAGCCTTTAGTTTAGGCTTAGGCTCTTGCTTTAACACTTGTGGCTCAGTGGACTGTGGTACATTTTTCACCCCTACTTCAATAACAGCCTTCTTCTCTGGCTTAACCTCTAGCCTAACCTCTGGTTTAGACTCTGGCATAGGATCTGGTTTAACCTCTGGTTTAGGTTTAGGCTCTGTTTTAGCCTCTGGCTTAGGCTCTGGCTTAGACTCTGGCATAGACACTTTCTTTACAAGTGTCTCAGCAGGCTTTTCAGCAATAACCCTCTTCTCTGGCTTGGACTCTAGCTTGATTTCTGGTTTAGAGTCTGGTTTAGCCACTTTCTTTGCAAATGGCTCAGATTCTTTCACCCCTTCAGCAACAACAGTCTTCTCTAGCTGAGACGCTTTCTTTGTAAGTGGTTCAACAGTCTGTGGAGGTGATTCCTTCTTCATTGCTGGTTCTTGAAAAAAAATGATACCATGGTCAAGATCAATATACTACAGATTGGGGTAAGCAGTCCAGCACCAAGAAAATACCAAAGAAAGAAGTGATCAAATGGAGAACACAAAGGATACACAAAAAATACACAGAAACAACACAGAATCACAAAACAGGTGCAAGAGTGGCGCAGATATATTGTCCTCCTTCTGTGAGACAAGAGTTTCCTCCTCAGATAGAATAACTTTAACAGGTTTTCCTTTGTCAGTGACCTGTTTCTTAGTTTGGATGTCCTCAATTATAAGAGGTATCTCTTCGAGGGGTTCCTCTCTCATAGAAGGTATCTTGTCAGTGCCTTCCTTGGATTCAATTACTTTGGCAGGTTTTCCTTTTTCAAGTATCTGTTTCTTTGATTCAAAGTTCTCAACTCTAAGAGGTATCTCTTCCGGGGTTTCCTTTCTCTTAGTAAGTCTCTTGTCTAATGTTTGCTCCTTGGATTGAATTACTTTGGAAGTTTTGCCTTTCTCAACTACTTGTTTCTTAGTTCGCTTGTCCTCCACTGTACGAGGTATCTCTTCAGTGGTTTCCTCTCTCGTAGTAAGAGTCTTCTCAAAAGTTTCCTCTGTGGATTGAATTACTTTGGAAGTTTTGTCTTTCTCAACTACCTTTCTCTTTATTTTGAAGTCCTCAACTGTACGAGTTATCTCTTCCGTACAGCCTAATCCCTGTCCTTTCTCTTTGGGCAACGCCAGGTTTTTGGGAGAGAAACCTTCTGACAAAGGTATTTTGTCCTTTCCTGTATCAACTTGAAGATTTGATATGTTTTGCCTTAATGATTCTACTCTGATAGAAGATTCTACTGGTTCTATGGATTCTACTGGTTGAGAAAAACCTTCTTGGCTAGATCTACTTTCAGAAGCATGTTTATCTGTTGGTTTGGGGAAAATATGATCTGTGGCTCTCTTTCTTTTCCGTGAAACATCAATAACAGATGCTTCTTGATTCAAAGTGTATTCTTCATGTTCCTGGGTAGAAGCTTCTCTTGGAGAACTATTGTCTGTCATAACAGAGATCTCCTGTCTTCTGCCTGACTTATCCTTCTTCTCTGATACCCTGGTGGTAATTTCCTTTTTCTTGACAATGTCTGCTTTCTCTCTTTGCACTTTCTTATCTGTTTCTATTACCTTGCTTTCACCCTCAACTACCGATGGTCTATGAATAGTCTTTTTCATAGATATTTCTTCACTTATACAAGCACTCCCTTGTTTCATTTCAGTAACTTCTTCATATTTTTTAATAAATCCGGTGTCCTGTTTTTTGTCAGATAATACTTTCAAAGCTCCAGTATCCTTCTGTATAGGTAACCTGTCCTTTGTATCATCTTTGTCAACTTTTTGGACAAAATGTTCTTGTATAGATTGAACTGCTTGATGGATAGGTACATCTTCAATAGTAACCTCTTCTGTCTTTAAATCAATTACATCAACATAAATAGTTCCCTTAGTTTTGATGCATGTCTCCTCTTCCTCTCTAAACACTATACTTGCAGGGTAAAAACTTAGCAGTGTTTCTTTTGTTTTTGTAGACAATTCAGGAGACTCCCTCTGAAGAGATCTATCATTTTTGACTGGTAAATATAGATCAGACCTAGTAAGAACCTTAGTCGCTCTATGTTTCCTTTTGGAAAGCTCAGTGTTCATGTTTCATATCTGACTTTTTATATTTTTGGACAGATACTTTTTCTGGTACGGTATCTTCTGTCTTTACTGAAATCTCCTGTCGTGACATCAATGTAGTGCTCTTGTCCAATATATCCCCTTTGTCTTTGTATGATACCTCTGCATTTGCATGCCACACTTCTTCATGCTGAAAGACTTCTTGTATTGGAGGAGCTCTCTCCATCGTGTAAGAAACCTCCCGCAACTTGTGAGTTTTCAAAGATCTCCTTTTCTCAGCCATCTGCAGACTGGAAGTCATTTGATGTTCTAAAGGTATGGAGTTCCACACTAAATGATGGTTGCAAGAGATTATTGACAAAACACAACATAAAGACAAACATTGCGTAAAAAAAACACAGATGGAAAAAGAGAGCTGCACTGGCGTACCATTATAAATATCTAAGTGAAGTAAGATTTTAGAATTTTGAACACACAAATACACAGAACACTTAGAATACCTGTTCCTTTTCTTTGTGACATAACTTCTATTTCTGAAGTTGGAACTTTCTTTTCTTCTTCCATCTCCTTTTTAGGTTTAGTAACAGGTACCTTTTCAGTAGGTTTTTTCTCAGGTACCTTCTCAACAGGTACCTTTTCAATATATACTTTCTCAAGGACCTTCTCAACAGGTACCTTTTCAGTAGGTATTTTCTTAGGTACCTTCTCAACAGGTACCTTTTCAGTAGGTTTTTTCTCAGGTATCTTCTCAACGGGTACCTTTTCAGTAGGTATTTTCTCAGGTACCTTCTCAACAGGTACCTTTTCAGTAGGTACTTTCTCAGGTACATTCTCAATAGGTACCTTTTCAGTAGGTATTTTCTCAGGTACCTTCTCAACAGGTACCTTTTCAGTAGGTACTTTCTCAGGTACCTTCTCAACAGGTACAGGTTTCTGTTTGGGCTCGATCACTTCAAGCGCACACAAACAACACACACACAAAAGACATTGGCAACACAGAAGATTTACAGAAGTGTTCTCACATAAGATACATCAAATTCGACAAAGAGATCGTCAACACTTTACATACTGTCAACATGGTCACAAACATATCATGACCCATGTCTGAAAGAGACTTAACAACTTATGATAAACTATAAGTCTAATAGGATGTTATATTGTAACACCATGAAGTCAGCATCATGATGATAGTTCAAGTAAAGTGTTACCCTTGTGTATAGACTATCAAACCGAGAAAACTGAGCGGTGGAAGATGGTAAACATAGGACAAAGAAGAGTTCAAGAAGACCCTTAAGACATCACAGTACACAGTATGTACAGTACATAAGTCAGTATATAAATCCCTACCTTTTTGCGGTGTATTCTCCTTTGGAGGCACAATAACTGATTCAGGCTTTCTGACAGCCTTTGGGGATTCTGGTTTTCTTTCCTCCATGTGAACTTAAAAAAACATTAAACTTTGTTAAAAACCTGCATATACAGTACATGAAGATATTCAAGACAGTAGATTCAAACACAGACATTCCACAAATCACACTCTGTCGAGTGGTAAGACTGTATGAAAATGAATATGACGAGACAATATAAAGCATCTGGTGCAAAGACTTTTCAGCTGTGCACAAACACTTAAAAAGTCAAACAGTTCATATAACATTGTGCTGTGGAAGTTAGAAAAAATACAGAAGCTAGATAAAAACAAGACAGAGATGTTCAAACGCTTGGGTTGATTAGAAGAAAGCCATTAAACATGAATGGAAGAAGCATTGACAGCCTATAGTGAGTATACCTTGTTCTGGCACAGAGTGTATTTGAGGCTCTATGTCCTCTCTGTCCACTTTTTGAAGGATGGTAGCTGGTAGCTGCAGAGTTACCTCCTGCCTTTTTAGTTCTTCTGGCACTTCAAAAGAACATGCAAATGATCAGTAATATACTATGTGCTGTGATGAAAGTACAGAAAACAGACGTGTTACTGACAAACAACAAACAAATACAGATTCCAAATATGGATTCCATTATGCCAAAAACAAGACAAAGAGTGACAGATTACACATAAATCGACTTGAAATATCGAATAAAGAATGTTGTATAGCAGAGATAAATGTACATACACGAGACAAACATAAATGTGGTTGCAACACCTCAATTGAGGAGTACACTAGTCTTAAACATTGTAATGCCATAGTCAGAAAAAGACAGGTAAAGATGGACTGACAAACAGAAGAGTATAAAGAGCAGACATGTTTTTAAAAGACTCAGAAAGATGCCTCTCTTTTGAGAGATACTGATACCTTGTGGTGATGGGACCTTCTTTGCAGCAGCAGCAGTAGGCTCCGGCTCCTTTGGACCACGCGTAGAGGCTGTCTCTGGCTTTTTAGCTGTTGTCGGCTTTCCTGGTTCTGGCTTTGAAGCCTCTGGTTTCTTAACCTCCTCAGGAACTTCAAGTAACATGCACTTTGATTTAGAGTTCACTAACCAAGGTAAAACTTACATGTTACATACACATATGACACAAAATAAAGATTTGCTTCTATGTTAGAAGCTATTTAAACATATTAGATACAGAAACACGTACGATTCCACAAACAAAGGAGAGGTGCATTAGAGAGGAGAATAAATCTTCCACACAACACATGATATAAATACCTTTGGTTGGTGGACTCTCTGGTTTCTTTATAGGCACACGGTTCGGTTCAGGTTCAACCTTAGTCGCAGGTGAAACTTCAGGCTCTGGTTTTGGTTCAGCAACATGGGGTGCAGCTTGAGGCACATCTTCAGGTAATACAGACATCAACATTAAAAACAATATAAGCTATGGGATATCAAGAAAAGGCAGGTGTAAACAAAGCGAGTGAAAGCCATAAAATGGTGTGCAGTAAGATTGAGACAACTTCTCTAAACGCAATTCAAAAAGTGACAAACGTGAACAAACTTAGTCGCACAGGCTTATTAACACAATCCCTTGGGATACTAATATGCAATGTTAGAAAGCACTGCATAGAATATTTAGAAACTGTGTTGACAGGCATGAAACTGAAAAGAAGACAAAATATTCAAGAGCTACAGCAGCAGTAGGAGCATTTCTGAAGCACTTAGGAAAACGCATATACCTTTCTTTAGTGGAACCTGTTCAGGTTTCTCAGCTGGCTTATGGGCAGGCTTCTTCGCTTCTTCATGTTCTTCTAAGATATTGAAAGGGAGCAATTACATACACCAAAATAAAAAATACTAGAATATCATTTACAGAAGTCATTAAAATAAATTCAAAATAATTACAGTTAAAGGAAATTAATAAGATGATGAAAATAAAGAAAAATCCACACCAACAATGAACAAAAACAAAGTTACTGCTTTAGTTAATAGAAAATGATGAATACGTGGCAAGCATGACAAGATGGTTAGACAAGCGCATCATTTCTGATGTAAGACTATACCTTTTGGAGAGAGGTGTTTCTCTGGGACAACGTTTGCAGCTATCTTCTCCTCCACTGGCTTTTTGGCTTCAGGAACTTGGAAATATCATCACAGTAAGTTAATTTTCCCTATTATGCTAACTTATCACTGAGTTAATGTGTTGGGACAAATAAAATGTATCTAATAATGTAATTTAAAGTAGTGGAAGTTGGTTACTTTACGCAGACAAACAGTCAAGCAAAACAGTAAACAGGAGGGACAAACGTAGGTAAATTATCAACATGTACACACATCAACCAGATTAAACACAAAATAAACAACTTAGAAATAGAGATATTTGGATACCTTTATGTGGTTCTGCTGCCTCAGCTGGTTTAGCCTTCTCCTCTGGTTTCTTGTGCTCTTCAGAAACTTTAAAGACACTCATTTTGTTAGCAAAGCATCTATCTAATGTAGACATCCAATAAGCACATAATATTGGGGAAGGCCGTACAGACAAACACATAAGCCACGATGCGTGATCAATTTAAGAGCAAAGAGTAAAAGATCATTAATACTGACAGTACAAACCAAGTCTAAACTAAGACATGCAAAAGAATTCAGCACGACATTACAGGGAACACCTTTGACACAGTTAAAAGAAAATAAAGTTTTAATTACACATGAACAAAGATTATGAACTTTGCCAACAACTTACATTAAGGTTAAATCAAAAAACAAGCTCTCAAAGAGTTTACCAATTGAAACAAACAAGATTATGACCATGTTTGCCACACATTAACAAGATAATATTATTGCTGTAAATCAAAGACAAACAAAAGCTATTCTTCCAATACCTTTTTGTGGCATTTCCTCCCTCATTCCAACCTTCTTACTCTGGACAGACACCTCCTCAACAGGTACTCTCGGGGCTGATAATACAATGAGAATATATTAGTATCTTTGTTTCAACGAGGCTAAGGAGGGAGGTTTGCGGTTCTAACACACAAATATAAACACACAAATTAAATGACTCCTGTGAGACAACAAAGGAGAGAGAAAGACCTGAGATGTGTGTCTGAGTTCCAAACACATGCTAGTGCACTACGGCAAGATTACACATACAAAGAGTAGGAGCCCATATATTCTGTGCCAAGATATTTTCAAAGAGTGGCTCAAACATACAAAGACAGACAACAATGTATTTTAAGCACCAAACATGTTAATACCAATGTAGTAGCATAATGTGTCTCAAGGTGGAACGTTAAAGATGAACTGTTTGCCCGCTTGAGTTAGCTGCTAGAAGACAAACTCCAATGGTAACATCTATTCTAGGGGCCTGTGGTTGTAGAGATTTTCTGCACTACGAACATTTTGGAATATGAAAAACATGTTTAGTTGTGTAGATGATCGTGGAGATCAGGAGGAAATGCTGGAATACTGGTTAGGTCGTGTTACAAAACTGAATAATCTTTTTAGAAGGTGTACAAACGTGTACAAACATGTTCAAATGGAGTTGGTTAAATTGATGGTGGTGATCACTGACAGAAACAGTAGTTAGGTCATGTTACTAAGTTATTCATTCAAATGTGAATAAACAAGTAAAAACATGTAGATAGTGATAATGGTTACTATTAATATGACATAAATCTCACACAATAATCGAACATTAGCAAATTATTTTATGATGAATTTAAGGGGTTTGATGTTAATGGAAAGACGATTAATATAAAACAATGCAAGGCTATATACCTCTCATTCCCAACTCTCTCATTTGCATCTCTTCTTCATAATAGTATTCATAAGATTCTTCAAAAAAACAGATATATGTTGAGTATTCAGATTCATAAGGTTAGTTTAGATTTAAAGTACCAGTCAAAAGTTTGGACACACCTACTCATTCAAGGGTTTTTCTTTATATTTTAATTTTCTACCTTGTAGAATAGTAGTGAAGACATCACAACTATGAAATAACACATATGGAATCATGTAGTAACCAAAAAAGTGTTATTTTATATTTGAGATTCTCCAAAGTAGACACTCTTTGCCTTGATGACAGCTTTGCACACTCTTGGAATTCTCTCAACCAGCTTCATGAGGTAGCCACCTGGAATGTATAATTAATGGCTTATCTTATGTCCCATTCTTACCTTTGAGAGTGACTGAAGATGGCATATCAGGGACTCGTATTGATGAATCAGGGACATCTAAAGGATGTTGAATTTGGTTTAAATATTAAAGATATATAAAATATAAGTCATATAAGATAAGTTGACTGGAATTTTGATTAATAATTGTGATACAATTGAAAGTTTGTGTAGCTAGAAATCAAATACTTACCATGGGGTACCCTTGCTAATTCAATTTCTGTGAAAAAGGAAGATTAAATATTAACTTAAACTTCATGAAAACAACTATGAGATTCAGACAGCTGGAAAACAAAAAAAATGCTAATGACTATACCAACCTTTTAAAAGGCTAATCGATCATTAGAAAACCCTTTTGCAGAGTTCCTCTGTCCAGTGTCTGTGTTCTTTTGCAAATCTTAATCTTTTCTTTTAATTGTCCAGTTTGAGATTTGGCTTTTTCTTTGCAACTCTGCCTAGAAGGCCAGCATCCCGGAGTCGCCTCTTCATTACTGATGTTGAGACTTGTGTTTTGCGGGTACTATTTAATGAAGCTGCCAGTTGAGGACTTGTGAGGCGTCTGTTTCTCAAACTAGACACTTTAATGTACTTGTCCTCTTGCTCAGTTGTGCACCGGGGCCTCTCACTCCTCTTTCTTTTCTGGTTAGAGACAGTTTGCGCTGTTCTGTGAACGGAGTAGTATACAGCATACGAGATCTTCAGTTTCTTGGCAATTTCTCGCATGGAATAGCCTTCATTTCTCAGAACAAGAATAGACTGACGAAAGCTCTTTGTTTCTGTCCATTTTGAGCCTGTAATCGAACCCACAAATGCTGATGCTCCAGATACTCAACTAGTCTAATGAAAGACAGTTTTATTGCTTCTTTAATCAGGACAACAGTTTTCAGCTGTGCTAACATAATTGCAAAAGGGTTTTCTAATAATCAATTAGCCTTTTAAAATTATAAACTTGGATTAGCTAACACAACGTGCCATTGTAACACAGGAGTGATGGTTGCTGATAATGGGCCTCTGTACGCCTGTGTAGCTATTCCATAAACAAATCAGCCGTTTCCAGCTACAATAGTAATTTACAACATTAACAATGTCTACACTGTATTTCTGATCAATTTGATGTTCTTTTAATGGACCAAAAATGTGATTTAATTAAAAAAACAAGGACATTTCTAAGTGACCCCAAATGTTTGAACGGTAGTGTACATGTATTATCAGAGCGCTCCAGGACTAAAATTAAAATGTCAAATGAAAAGTAAAAAAAATTGAAAATGAGTGAAAATACTGAAATATTAGTGACAAAATATGTGACGAAGGAAAAAAAATAGGTCAGGTTGGGATGACCTTCACTCCACAACATGAAGGTAGATGCAACATCAACCCATTATATGGTTAAATCTATACAAACCTTCAACCAAGAGATCTGCAGTGGATTCGAGGTGTTCATATTTGCAGGTATAACGTCCTTGGTCTTCTGGTCTGAGGTCTTTAATCGAGAGCCTCTGAATGTTGTTGACCACCTCATACGAGTATCTGTGTTTAATTTCTAAGAGCTTTCCATTCCTAAACCATTGGGTTTTGACATTAGGGATAGAAAACTGACAAGAAAGAGTACATGTTTGCCCCTCCTGTCCCGCAACTTCCTCCAGATGTTTCTCAACCTCAGGCTCTGTAAAGAAACAAATAACAAAAGTGCATCTCTATTAGTATTTACCGATACAGTATAATGACTTAAATCAATAACATTAATGTAAGTACAAAATAAACAAATGCAGATCCATGGATACCCACCGATAACAGTCAGTTTGGCGCTGGAGATATGTGGGCCACATACAACACGGTAGTTGCCCTGGTCTTTGGTTTGACACTGCTTGATCTTCAAGATGTGACGGTCACCGACAATGCTGACTTCATATTTGTCGTTGTTGTTAAGCTTCTGAGTTCCCTTGTACCAGGACAGGGTGATCTCAGGGAAGTTGATCTTGATGTCACACTCAAAAGTAGCGACCTTGTTGGTAACTGTAGACTGATCTGTTATGTCCTTATTCACGGTGACCGGCTACAAGCAGATAAATAAGAAATATAAGCTTAGACATTAATGTAAATTAATATGCATACAATATATGATGAATTACTGCTGTTTTTATTGTCAGACATGTCATTGTGACAGCTAATGAGGAACCTACCTCAGTACATTCCATTCTCTTTTGCAAATCAGCCACAAGAGCGACCAAATCCTCATCCAACTCTCTCTCTCTCTCCGGTTCCTAAATCACACCAAAAGACATAGAGTATCACCATTATGTCTTTAAAAAAGCCATGAAATTCAGTATTGAATTTAATTGTGTTCAGAAAAAAATGAAAAGCCATTAAATTCAATTGAATACAACTTCATGTTAAATGAATTTACCGATCTTCCACTTTCTTCTACTTTCTCCCTCTTCAGCTGCTCAATGGCCTGAAGAAGTCCACGGTAGTCAGTGATTCCAAACATACGGGCGTATTTCTCATACTCCTTAGGGTCCACATTTCTGAGCAACTCTACAATGTCAATGTCTTTCTCTTCCTGAGGACTCTTCTGTTTAGATGGAGTCCTGTGGAGAAAAAACATAGAAGAGATATGCATGGAAAATATTATTAGTGTAGTTTCTTGTGAAATGTGGACGGTAGCAACACAATCGTCAAAGAGAGATTCACTTACTTCTTCAGTTTTGCTCTGAAGTCTCCCTCAACTCCAGCATCCTCTTTCCTTTCCTCAACATGCATGTCGGTGTTGCATTCTATTTCTCCAGCTTTGTTAGTTGCGACACATCTGTACTGTCCGGAGTCAGACCTTGTTATTTCTCTGATCTCCAACTTGGCCTCCTGTCCCTTCTGCTCAATAGTGATGCGACCACCATGAGTGATCTGTCTCCACTTGCCCTTCATCCATTTCACGTTAGGAATAGGATCACCTCCAACTTTGGCAATGAAAGTTGCAGTGCCCTCTGTGAATTTAACACAACATATTGAAGACATCACTTGCTATGGAAATGTTAGATATCCAACTATTAATAAAAACTGTAGGCTGTTAATGGAATACTAATTAAATGCTTCTAAATCTCTTTTCATCACACTTACTCTCGGCTACATGGCAAGGCTTGGGCTCCTCGATGAAGAACAAGTTGTCCAGTTTCTTTACTGGTGCTGCAGTTGGTTCCTCTGCAGCGGGTTCAGGTGCTGCTTTGGATTTCTCTGCCATTAAGCATAATTCAAGAAGTCTGTTATAAAAACCATAACCATTCATTCACGACAGCTGATTCAACAAATGTTTGGATATGATTTGAATAAAAATATGGTCCAGAACATGTACCTTTGATAGTTACTTTGGCCTTGCAGAATTCACTACCAGCCTCATTGGTTGCCTTGCAGAGATAGTCCCCTGCATCATTCTTTGATACGCGCATGACCTCCAAAGAAGCAACACCATCGGCAAAACGTATTTTACTGCTGGAAGTGTTTTTCAAGTCTTTCCTGTCCTTCATCCACTGAATCTTCATAGAAGGTGATCCATGGACATGGCAGCTAAGGTGCAGGTTCTCTCCCTCAGTCAGCGTGACAGGTTTTAGAGAGGGGTCAAATGTAGGGGGCTTCTTGTGTTCTGGATTAATAAGGAAGAGTCATGGAAAAACATACATGGCATATGGTAATGCAGACACACATTATTTATATCCAACTAAATATATCTAAATAATAATATGGACCTACCAGTTATGGTAACTGTCAATTCGCAAGAGGCAGTGCCTGCTTCATTGGTTGCTGTGCCGGTATACCTCCCACAGTCTGAGACTTTGGAGCTCTTGATACACAACACAGCCACATTGCTCTTGAAAGACATGTCATAGTGATCAGAGCTGTGAATCTCACTGTCATCTTTATACCAATTAATGGTCATGGGCTGAGATCCAGACAAACGTGCCTCAATCTTCACCATCTTGCCCTCCGTTTCCTCTAGGGTCTCTATGGGCTTTTTGGTGAATGAAGGTGGGATTTTACGCTCTGAAAATAAATGTTAAAGCATTAATGGTTTACAAAACAAGATTGCAATGTTCACTTAATGTGGCAGAGGAGGCTAAAGCAAACAGTACTATACCAAAAGTTTCTCTCAAGAAACATGAAAGGGACTAAAATTGTGAGGCAGTGGGCCAAATACCTTTGACAGTAATTTCAGTGGAACAAGAGTCCTTTCCAATGTCATTAGTGGCATGGCAAATGTAGCGGCCATAATTTGATTTATCTGCTTTCAATATAGTGAGGTGTGGGGTGTTATCCACACAGGCCATCTTGTAATTTCCCCCTGATCGAATATCTTTGTGATCTTTTGACCAAGTTACTTTTAATGGCAAAGATCCAGTCATGTGGCATTCCAATTCCACACTATCACCCACTGAAATGTCCACCATGGGTGACAGCTTTTTATCAAAGACAGGGGGATATCTTGGCTCTAAAAGTTCAATGATGGGAAAGAGGTGGAACATACAGCATATGAAATGAAAGCGTTGATACTGTACAATATGATACTGTACTAATACAGAACATGCACTGTCTCTCAGTCAGCAAGTAAAAAAACAACCTCTTTGAGGAACAAACGACCGACCTTTAAGAGTGAGTTTGGCTCTGCAGGATGCAGTCCCAACACTGTTGGTAGCAACACAAGTGTATTCCCCAGAGTGTCTCATTTCACCTCTGGATATTTGTAGGACAGCCGTGTTATCATCATAACTCATGGTATAGTCGTTGGATTTCACAGTTTCACCGTCTTTAAGCCAAGAGACCTCAATGGGGGAGGAGCCTGCCACACGGCACTCCAATTTGACTTCCATTCCTTCAGTCTGTTGAATGCTGGTTATTTTCTTGGGGAAGGTTGGTGGCGTTTTTGCCTCTGAAAATAGGATAATTTAACAAAAAATATGACATTAGCTGCAAAAAAAATATGAAAATTCTTCATACTAGTTGTTAACTTCATAACCAATGCAGAGTCAAAGCTGAATATTTTCTGATTAAAAAGAGAACATTCCTAAAAAAAGACAAAGGGCATCACCTTGGACAGAGAGACGACAGCTGGATGAGGCTGATCCTATTCTGTTTTCAGCTTTGCATGTGTATTCACCAATATCAGCCTCGGCTGCTTTGCTCAATTTCAAGCAAGCAATGCCTTTGGAATATTCTATTTTGCAATCAGGGGAAGACCTCACTTTTCCGTCGGCCTTATACCAAGCCACCTTAATGTCAGGGGTTCCTCCAACATGGCATTTCAAACAAACTGCATCACCAGCAGTAACTTCCATTGGCTCCAAATGATCAATGAAATAAGGTGGTTCTAAAGTGACAGATATAAACAGTTAAATCAAAAACATGCACATGTACATCAGATATATACAGCATAGGACAATCCCAATAAATTATCAGGTCAATTTCGGCAGACTAACCTAAAATGAACACTTGTGCTTTGCAGGTATCTTTTCCGGCGTCATTGGAAACTTCACAAGTGTATTCCCCACTTGCTTCCTTATCGTCACTGTTTAAACACTCCAAGATGCAGGAGGTCTCTGTGGTAGTGACGTTGTGCTTATAAGAGGCATATAGCTGTTGGCCGTCCTTATACCAGGTGACAAATATCTTTGGGGTTCCAGTGTATGTGCACTCAAGTATCAATGATTTTCCCTTTTCAACAGAGTGGTCGTTCAGCTTCTTAACAAAGCTAGCAGGTTCTGAGTGAAATCATACAGAAGTTTGTTAGTCCACATCCTGATAAAAAAAAAATGTAAATGTTGTTTTAATTCTATTAATAAAAATATATAATAAAAATAAATATTTTCAATTATTGACCAACCTTTCACAGACAGGTTAACTAGGAAACTTTCCATCCCAGCATCATTAATAATCTGGCATGTATACTCTCCAGCGTGGAATTTGTCAATTTTGGATAGCTCCAGAGTAGCTGCATTGTCCCGTAGAGCAATTTCACAGCCTTTTCCAGACACAATTTCCTTGGTGCCTCTGAACCACTTCAGTTTCAGTGGGGCACTTCCTTTGACAATTGCTGAGAAAGTTACATTTGTTCCAGGCATTGCTTCCAGTGGCTGAGGTGGCATCACAAAAGAAGGAGGTTCTAAATACAAAAAATACATACTTTTTAGCTTGCAGACATCTGACATTAAATCAGTTACATCACAAAGCAATAGTAATTACGAAGCCCAAACAAGTCATGTATATTTACTGACCTTTCACAATGAAAGAGGAACTGGTCTCATTGGTGCCGGCCTTGTTTACGGCTTTGCATTTATACACTCCAGAGTCAGACCACTTAAGAGTGGGCACTTTAAGTGTGCAGGTGTTGTCACTGAATAAAATCTCATAATTTGGTCCAGTTTTGATCTCCTCTTCATCATGGTACCAAGTAATGGTAAAAGGTGCAGAACCAGAGACTTTGCAGTCCATTTCACCAGCTTTTCCAACAATAAGATGAGATTCCTTCAGTTTCTGTGTGAATGTTGGAGGTATGGTTTTATCTGTTATAGGAGGACAGGGTTAGTAACCAGGCATTAGGCAAAACACTAGGCAATTAGACAATTAGAAAAATGTCATATCATACTGTGTATAGGAAGGGGCCACTCACCTAGAACAGTGAGGTTTAATTTGGTGAGATCACTGCCAACCTCATTTTTGACCTCAAATGTATATTCTCCCATATCAATCCTCTCTGCAGACAACACTTTCAAGCTGGAGATCATCTTTGAGAAGGAGATGTTGTACTTCTGGCCAGAGGAGAGCTCGACTCCATTCTTAAACCACTTTGGTTTCAGCTCTGGTGTCCCCGACACTTTGACTTCTAGAGCTGCAATATCACCTGCAGTCACGCTGAAAGACTCTGGTCTCTCCACAACTTTAGCGGGTTCTGAAAATAAAGAACACGAGCAGAGGTGTGCTTACAGAAACTGAATTTTAAAAAAGCAATGACTGGGGAAAAAACTAAGCGAATTAGGGGAGAAAATGGAATTAGAGACAAAATGGAAATGTACAAACCTAATACAGTTATGTTAGAAAAACATTCCACAACTCCGGCATCGTTTCGGAGTTGGCACGTGTATTTGCCCATTGCCAGTGAGTCTGCTTTAAATACTTTAAGAGGGAGCTGGTTGTTTTCAAATGTCATTTTCTGGATGTCACCATCTCTGAGAATGTGATCCTTATCCTGTAACCAAGATGCAGTCATTGGCTGAGAGCCTTTGACAGTGGCTTTCAGGGTGACTTCTTCACCCAATGTGCATGTCGTATTCAACAATTTCTCCACAAACGTTGGTGGTTCTGAGAGAGGACAAAAATGGAGAGGCTAAAAATAAATCATCATGAAGCAGGATCAAAAAATTAAAAAATACCCACCGATGACGCATTTCTACTAACCTCTGAGTTGAACTGTAGTACAGCATATTTCATATCCTATACTGTTTGATGCCTTGTACTTATATTCTCCAAAATCTGAAGCTTCCAATCCAATGATATGAAGAGCGGCAGCAGTATCCTCATTCACAATCTTATATTTCCTACTTTCCTTTAATGGCGTTTTGTGTTTGGCCCAGGTAATCTCAAAGGGTGCTGTGCCAAACATCTCACAGTGTAGGCTAGCATCCTTTCCTTTCATTCCTTCAATTGGCCGAAGTACTTTGAGGAAAGATGGTGCATCTACAAAATATTGAGAATCGTTAAGAAGCAGTTTGCTTCACACAGCAAAGCTTCAAATACATACCGGTGTAATACCACCAACAGACACTATACTAATAATGGATTATTATGGAATATTAAATGGAATATGTAAATATCAAAATCCAATGTAATTTATTACTGGCTAACCTTTGACTCTAAGAGTTGTGCTGCAGCTTATACTTCCAGCGTCATTGGTTGCTTCACAGGTGTAGACTCCATTGTCATCAAATCTTGTGGTGCGCAGCTCAAGGACTGCCGTTGAGTCAACAAATGATTGTCTATAGTTGTCACCATCTGTGATCTTAGTGCCATTTTTGTACCACTGCATTCGCAGAGAGGGGGAACCCTTAACTTTGCATTCAAGACGGAGTGGCTGGCACTTCTTCACAAACTTTGTGACTGGCAATTTTAGCGCAAATTCAGGAGGTTCTGCAAAGCCAACATTTTGCAAAATTAGCTTATTGAAGCACATGCACCTTGACACAGTGAAAGAATATGAGGCTTGCAATGAACTGCAAAAATATGTAATTTGATGACTTGATGCATCTGTTAAGGAGTAAAGGCAAGATGAATGCGTCAAGGGAAATGGGAAGAGTGACACAACATTTGTTGGTGTGATGGAGAAGCAGGTAAAGGTGCTGTGAACTGGTCAGGGAGCTGTGAACTGGTCAGGGAGCTGTGAACTGGTCAGGGAGCTGTGAACTGGTCAGGGAGCTGTGAACTGGTCAGGGAGCTGTGAACTGGTCAGGGAGCTGTGAAAAGGAGGTGGTGGAGGAGTTGTGAAAATGCAAAGCAATAGAGCACAGATAAAAGCAATCGATGACAGACGGAATAATCGAAGCCAGTTGAGGAAAGATGGGGAGATGGAAGTCAATGCATGAGTTTAAATAAGAGCATGTTGCAACCTTTCACCATTAAAGCAGCACTACATCTTTCAATGCCAGCATCATTGTTAAATTGACAAGAGTAAATTCCACTCTGCAAAACTCCAACTGAGTAAAGATCTAGGAAGCAAGATAATCCTTTCAGTCCAATAAAACATGTAGGTCCAGGGATCAATTCAGTGTCATCCTTAAACCATTTCACTGTGAAAGGAGGTGTTCCTTTAAACGTGCTCTTAAATCGCATGTTGGAGTTAGGAAGGGCTGTATGAGGCTCAGGCAACAGAACAAAGCTTGGTGGCTCTAAAGAAACAATAGCAACCAAGTTAATCAGCTGGCCTGACCCTAACACGAGAGAGAAATATATTAAATGTATATCATTTTGATCAATTCTGACCTTTCACCTTCACTGCCCCACTGCATTCAACACTTCCTGCTTTATTTGTCAGTTTGCAAGAGTAAGTGCTGGCATCAGCTCTCTCTAGCTGTTCGATTTCCAAAGACATAGAAATGTCTTGACGAACAAGTTTATATTTTCCACCAACGTCAATTCTGTTCCCATCTTTCTGCCATTCCACAGTGATAGGAAGAGATCCAGATATTTTGCAATTCATTTGAACAAGCATTCCCAATATTTCCTGTATTTCACTCAGAGGTTTGGTGAAGCTTGGAGGGATAGTTTGTTCTGTTTTCACAAGAGCAACAACAAAACAGTCAAACCCGTGTTCATTGCATATCATGTCATAAGCGGTATACTATCATACCAATTTGTTTCAAAATAAGATTTTGCACTGACCTAGTACAATCAACTTGATTTTGCAACTGCATGTCTCAATGTGGTTTGAAACCTCAAATTGATAGTCGCCTGCATCCTCCTTTTGTGTAGTCTGCATATTAAGGCTACTAAGGTTGTTCTCAAAGCTAAGTTTGTATTGTGGATTTGACTTGAACTCATTGCTGTCTTTGGTCCACTTCACTTTGAGCTCAGGAGTGCATTCTAAACTGACTGGATCCCCAGTAGTTACTTTTATCACTTCTGGTTTCTCTGTAATCTGAGGTGGTTCTAAAATGCATATAAATATACATTTTCTAATCAAATTCATACATTTTAAAGACAGAAAGACACAATTTAAAAAATATATCTAGCTAGCAGACTCATTTAAAAGACAAACCTTGCACTATGAGGGTTGCAAAGCACTTGTTTTGACCAGCCTCATTTGCCACCTGGCAGGTATATTTCCCGCTGTGATAGGCTTCACAGACCGGAATCCTTAGAGTTGCCACATTATCTTCAAAGATCCTTTCAATTTTAGGATCTTCCAAGATCTAGTTCTCGGATATTTGCCATTGCACAGACAGATTTTGATACCCAGTGACAACACACTGAAATTCAGCCGATTTTCCCAAAACAGTTGTGACATTTTCGACTTTCTTCACAAATTATGGTGGTTCTAACATCAAACCAATCAAACCAATAAACAATGATTGGCAGTGATCAATTATTTAAAGTAATTGTGTTGTCATCATGGAAGTTATGTAACCTATCACAATAGTACATATTTTAAGTAACTAACCTTTTATACGAAGAGTAGTTCTACAAGAACAACTTCCAACCTCATTTGAGACGATACCCTGGTATTCAACAACATCTACACCATAACATTCCTGTTTTTCAAGATTCAGAATGTCCTGTACTTGTGAGAGGCTGTGCTTTGTGCTGGATTTCATTTCATTTAAATCCTTGTGCCACAGGTCCTCAAACGGACCTGTGCCAATGACTTGACAATTGAAAGACGCATTTGAGCTCTTCACAATATCAGCAGTCTTGATCTCTTTCTCATCTTTGTACCAGATTACAGATATGGGCAGAGAGCCAAACAAAAGACATTCCAAGTGGGCAAATGATCCTTTGATACTCTCTGTTTTCTTGTGAAAGATTGTTTCATGATTTGATCAAGCATAAATAAAAAAGAAAGTCATGAGAATACTGTTCAATCAGGTATACCTGTACAAAAAGCTCAAAATATTGATTACAATATTTGTAAATTAGCTGACCTAGGACAGAAACTGTGGCTTCACAAGTACTGCTTCCAACGTCATTGGAAAGATCAAAGGTGTAATCTCCACTATTGCTTTTCTCTGTATGGAGAATAGTTAGTACAGAGCTATTATCTATGCTCTGCACTTTGTATCTTTGCCCTGATGTCAGCTCTCGTCCATCCTTCCATTTAGCTCGTTCTGTGATAAATATAAAGATTAAACAATGAGTTTTCAACATCAGAGTATAAAATCCAATTTTATCCTCATAAACGTCAACCAACCTTTGACTACCAATAACGCAGAGCATTTCTGGCTGCCAGCTTCATTTTTGGCCTGGCAAGTATATTTCCCAGCATGTTTTGTTTGAATATTTGAAATACGCAGCAGTGACGTCCTGTTTTCAAAGAACATCTGAGCACATTCACCATCTTTGACATCATGGTCATCCTTCAGCCATGACACAGTCATAGGTACTGATCCTTTCAGAATACACTGCATAGAAATCTCACTGCCAACTAGGGAATTCATATTCTCTATCTTTTGTGCAAATGATGGCGGTTCTATAGGTGGAAAAGCAAAGAACATTTTAACTGAAAGTATACCGAAATGAACAGATATATACTTAAAAGTAAGGTTTTCACGCCACCCTTTCAGTGTCATTTCACAATCACAAGATGACTTCCCAACTTCATTTTCTACTGTACACTGATATTTTCCAGCATCTCCGGCATCAATTGCCAACATCTGGAGGGTAACTATGTCATCCTTTACGACTATCTTGTGTCTTTTATCATTTCTGATCGCCTTTGTGTTTTTGTAAAAAGATGTGTTGAATAGAGCGGAGCCTGAAAGCTGTCCTTCCAACATAATATTAGACCCTTTGATAGGTTCTTTGGATTCAAAGGTCCTCGTAAATATTGGAGGTTCTAAAAGAAAATGGCAATGAAGTCAGAATGCAATCATAAAATACAATTTTATGAATCTAAAAAACAGAATACTCAACAAACCTTTAACTGTAACTCTGCAGCTGCAGTGGTCACTACCAGCATCACTTGATGCCACACAAACATAATCTCCACTATCATCAACAGAGCAGTTGACAATCTCCAGTGAGGCAACTGAGTTAGTAACAGCCATTCTGTATTTCTCATTTTGTCTCATCTCAATCTCGTTCTTAAACCACTTAAAAATGATCTCAGGGGTGCCAGTTGCTTTACACTCCAGCTTCACAGCACTTCCTTTCACCACTAGTTTTGGAGACTCAAGCTTCATCACAAACATTGGAGGTTCTAAAAAAAAGTTTGACATTGATTATCAGACAAGTAAACCAACATTGATGCAAGGACAACAAATGCATATTGAGCTGGGAATGTATATGAAGAAAGGGCACCTTTCCCAAACAAGACAGCCGTGCATGCCACCGTTCCATCCTCATTGGCCACTTGGCATGTGTATTTAGCCAAGTCGGTGGGTTTTACTGAGTGAAGTTCCAAATAATTTGAGTAGGTCTCCTTCTTGATAAAAAATGTGCCACCACTTGATATCTCCTTGTCCTCCCTGAACCACTTAATCGTAAAAGGAGCTGATCCAGTGAAAGCAGACTTCAAGACAACAGTAGATCCTGGTACGACATCTTGGTTGTCAGGTTTTAATGTGAAGATTGGAGATTCTAAAATCTGACATAGGGCTAGAAAATGACTTAAGCTTTATAAACCTTTGACATATAAGGTTCCACTGTTTTCTTTAGATCCTGTAGAATTTGTTGCCCGGCATGTATACACTTCAGCATCAACCTCTTCCAATTTAGTAATTTTCAGTGCAACTGAGTTGTCTTTGATTTCAGGTAGATATCCATCTCCAGACTTGATCTATTTCTCATCTTTGAACCAAGACAGAATCATAGGCTGGGATCCAGATACTTTGCAATCCAATGAAATATCGTTACCCATAATTCCATCAAGTCTTTTCAGAGACTTTGTGAAAGAGAGTAGTATGATATAATCTGTTTATTGGAAAGAAAATGTTACTTCACACTGCAAGTTAAAATAGATTTAATGAAAACAAACTTTTAAAAGTAGAGAAGAAGAAAAGCTAACCCAGCCCAGTAATAGAGCATGTGCACCGGTCCTTTCCAACATGGTTGGACACTCCCATCGTGTATTCGGAAGAGTCTACTTTTTCATCTGCAATAATCTTTAAGATGGCAATATTATCTTTTAGAGTGATTTTACATTTTCGATTCCCTTTCATCTCCTTTCCATCATGGAACCATTTCACTTTAAGTTCTGGGCTTCCAGCGATTTTGCATTCCAAGGTTGCAGAGTCCCCTGAAGTCACGTTGATGGATTATGCTTTCTCTAAGACTTTAGCAGGTTCTACAATAAAGTCAAATGAATTAGATTTAGTTGTCACGAGTATTATGTGTGTAAATGTTACAAATGTATATATCATGTATATGTTTTATATAAATGTTTCAATAGTTGTTATCCAACCTTAAACTGTTAGAGTGGCATCATATTTGTTTTGTCCAGTCTCATTCTCTGCTTGGCAAGTGTACTTGCCGCCGTGGCTAATGGCAACAGCTGTTACTGACAGAATAGCAATGTTGTTCTCAAATGTCATTATGATATTTGGATCATCATCTCTCAACATTTTAGTGCATTTTTCATCCATTTTATGGAAATGGGGGGTGAGCCTTTCAATGTGCCCTGCAGTTTCACAGAATATCCCAATGTTGCTGTAATGGTTTCAATCTTCTTCGCAAATGTTGGTGGTTCTATATAGATATTATCAATTCGATGAACCATGTTATTTAGAAAACATATTTAGACAAATCAATATGAGTTTTCTATTTACCAGCTATACCAACCTTTAAGTTTGGCCAGTGTCTTAGTGGTGATTTTACCAACATAATTGGCTATGCAGCATTGGTAATCTCCAATGTCTGCACTTTCAAATGAGCAGAACTCCAAACGAGCAATGGATGCCTGATAGGTGATCTTTTCCTTTTGATCTGTGGTGACGACTGGTTTCTTATTCTTCAACCAGATGATTTCAAACAGAGCTGTTCCTTTAATTTCACATTCGAGTATGGCAGGAGTTTCCTTCACTGCCTCAACCATTTGCAAATCTTTTCTAAAGGAAGGGGTATCTAAGAGTAAAGATCAGATTAAATAAAATAATACAGCTATCTGTAATTTGTGGAAAAATAATTTTAAGCAAGTAAAATATGTAATGGCGGTTAACCTTTTACAGATAACTCAGTGATGCTGCTCTCACTACCAGCTTCGTTTGACACCTCGCAAGTGTAGTTTCCGCTATCTAACACATTTACATTGATTATTTCCAAAGTTGCAAGACCAGCCTTGAAAGTGATTGTATGTTTATCTCCATCACTGAGATCGTTGTCATTCAGAGACCAGGAAGTTTTGAGTTCAGCTGATCCTTTGACTATGCACTGCATCCGAGCAGCTATGCCCTGCTTCCACATTAGCTTTGGTTCCAGTTTCTTAACAAAGGTTGGGGGTTCTGAAAGAAGTATTGCATTGCAAAACAGTAAATGTGTTGTCAAACAATAACCAATACGTAACCACCAAAGAGAATACTGTGACATAAAAAATAACATAAGAATATGTTGTAGCTGCATAGCATTAGTGACTTAAAATATAATTAAACGGTTGCATTTTCTAAACTAGTATCTGTAGTCACACACACACTGCGATACGACAAGATATCAACATAAAGACCTTACCTTGTGCCATCAACATCATAGAACAAGTTGAACTCCCATAATCATTTGAGGCTCTTTCAGTTTTGCCTTAGTAATTTCAAGAACAACAACATTTTCTTCAGAAGATTGTATACAGTCCATTGTTCGATGGAGCTTTTTGCCATCCTTTATCCAGGTGATGGACACTCCAGTGTCCTCGTCCTCTTGACCTTCGAGCCTCAGTGTATTACCAATGGCTGAAGACACTGAGGTCTCGAAGGTCTTTACGAAACTGGGTTTGTTGATAACCCTCAACTCTGAACTGCATGTAGCAGTGCCAACGCTGTTCAATGCTTTGTAAATGTAAGTACCCTGATCGATCAGCTGAAGATTTTTGATTTGTAGGGAGTATTTAGTCTTTTCAGACGCTATCTGATAGTTCCCCCAAGAAGAAACAGCAATATTGTCTTTGTGCCAGACAATAGTCATTGGCGAAGAGCCAGTAACTACACACTGGAATGATGCTTGTTTGCCCACGTATAAAGTCATAGGATCAGGCATTGTACTAAATACTGGCGGGTACATCTCTATAAAAAGTCATTCAAGATAGGGAAAAGGTAATAGGATATGGATACCTAATTTACATGACAAACCGGTACACTATACAAAGGTTGAGAACAGGTGCACATTACAATTCTTTGTTTAACATTCAACCTGTAAAGAAAACATCAATATACTGTACATACAGTTGCATAAACATTGTTAAAGGAAACAGAGGACTCACCAATTACTGTCAGTTTGGCGGCACAGGTGTCACTGCCATGCTGGTTTGTAGCCTTGCAGTTGTATTCACCACTGTCAGCTTTGGTTGGGCTCAGAAGTTCCAATGAAGATG
This sequence comes from Oncorhynchus kisutch, assembly GCF_002021735.2. Taxonomy (NCBI): domain Eukaryota; kingdom Metazoa; phylum Chordata; class Actinopteri; order Salmoniformes; family Salmonidae; genus Oncorhynchus; species Oncorhynchus kisutch. The sequence continues at coordinate 32,123,100 of NC_034199.2, read as the reverse complement.
TCAGTTGCCGACTGAGGATGCAGCAATTGGAACTCTCTTTGATCGAAGTGCCAGACTTGAACCATTTGAAGTTCACATTTGGTGCATCTTCAATTTCACATTCGAACTTGGCTCCGCTGCCAACATTGATCTCCAGGGGCTGGATTTTGTACCTGAAAACGGGTGGCACTATAAAGTGCACAAAAGTAAAAGTAAATTAGTACACAGGTAGATAATGATGCGAAAATGAACATGTAGACATGTGCACAGAGCTGGAACAGGAATGGTGGAATGCAATGGTATGGTGGGATGCATTCCAGGAGTGACTGTGAAGAAATGGTGGAATGGTTAGAGGAGGAAGAAGGAAAGTGACTTCATCACATCATGATTAATGAAACCATGACAAATTTGCACCTGAAAACATGCAAAAAGTTTTCAGTGCCCAGTGGAGAAAGGCCAAGAGTGAAATGTAATAGTTAATGAGTGACGCAAAAAAAAAATATAAGCATGAAAAGTGAAAATACCTGAGCATGATATAGAAGAAATAAGCATGTGGATAATGATATAAAACAATACTAAGGTGAATTAGTGGTGGGGGATTGAAAGTATGGTAAAAGCCTTCTGACAATTATATACATTTCAATATATGAAATAAAGTATGAGTTTGCTGCCAAGATGAGAATTTAAAAAAATGTTACATTAGAAAAATGTAGTTTGTTTACGTGTATGGTGATGAGTAAAAATAAAACTATCCTCAATTATCCAACCTTTTGAATCAATTGTGAGTCTTGATGATGTTGTGGTCTTTCCAGCTTCATTCAGCCTCAAATAAATACTTTCCTTCGTGCTTCTCATTGACAATTTTCATGATTGTAAGTGTGTATGTGTCATGTTCTTTGGAACACTTTAACTCTTTGCCTGATTTAATTATTTGTCCATTGAAAATCCAATTCACTTTTGTAACATACTTTACTGTCACAGTGTATGTAACCTTACAATGCTCCCCTGTGGCAATGTCCTGGATCATATTTTCTGATCTCTTCTGAAATAAATTCCTTCCTGTGTTATTTTTGGATGAGTACATCTAAAGACTGTTCAGTTGGAATGGATGTCATGGGCATGTCAGTGGTGATATCAGTCATACCTACATCTCTTTCATAAGCGTTTACAGTCATACAGTTACAGTCAGTCATGCTATCCACCAGCCTGGCCACCTGTACTGACTGTTCAAACTCAGCATGTAATTCTGTATTAACTTTCATTGCTGGAGCAACCAATTTGGAGTGAGTTATTTTGGACTCTTGCACCACACTAAGTTCCTCAGTAGTTGCAGTCTCAAGTGTAGCCCGAGATTCGGTTTTTCGTGCAGCAGCCTGAGCTTTAGGTGATGCGAAATCAATTACACTCTCTGCTACTTTGACAGTCTCCTCTATCGATGACAGCATTTCTTTGGAGGCTGCACTGCTAACCTGTAGTCTTTGGGGCTTGTTGATTTGCATTGTGCCGGGTTGGTCAGATGTAAGAACATGCTGCTCGCGATAGACAATTGAGTAGAAGTTCAGTCCTTAGATCTGCAGTCTGGGGGTATTGACCTTCAAAAACAATTGTTATTTCCATAGGGGCACCTGGTGTTGTGATAAGATAAGTGAACATTGCATGTTTCGGTTCCTTGCGTACCTTCACTTCCTGTACCTTAGTAGCCTCCAAACTTCCAAAAACATCTGCTAGTATAAGTGGCTGATCAAGAGCTACAGCAGACTGAAGTGCATCTTTCAACTGATGTCTGATGTCCAAACTGGTTGGTTTTTGAATCCGAATAACAAATGTGAGCTCCTTTGGAAGAGTTTGACTTTCTCCAGGCAGCTGGTGAGAGTTGGGTCAAAAACATAGGCTTTTCTTTTTTATTCTCTAAAGTACTAGAATAGCGTTTTGTTTTGTGAGGTAACTTAAGGTCAGTAGTGTAGAAATCTTGTTCTTCTTCCACTGTCGTCACAGTCGAGCTAGAATATTCTGCGTAAAAAATTATGAGTTCGATTGAGATAAAGTTTCCATAAAAGAAAGGGTGTGCCCGCTGCATAAGCATAAAGGGTGAAATCAAGACAACACCAGACAATCATTTACATCACCATATACCTCCTTTATTTATACATAAATAAAAACGGTTAGAGACAAACTAAAGTGATTTCTGTACAAATAAATAATGTATTTCAATTACTCCCATTTCCAAATGAATCCATTGCTTGTTAATTCAGATCAGTCAAATTTGTGAATATTTTATAACCCCAAATATATAGTATTCATTAAGAATATAATTGCCTCTTAAATATACAGTGAATCATACATGTATTTACAGCACACACATTTTGTATATAATGACCCGTTTAAAAAATATGATTTTACAGCCAACCCCAAGGTTTTATTTTGAATGGTGTAATTTTACATTGTGAAAAAAAAATACTCTACAATAGAACATTCAATATTACATTTGAATTGTCTTCGATAAATGTTTTTGTTGTGTACCAGATAGTTTTATTTATCTTTTGATGAATGAATGAATTTGAAAACAAACTAAACTCTGCACATCAGTGATTCTAAGCACTATGCCATAAATAATAACATATACTCTATCATGCTAACAACACTGAGTTATCATGGATGCATACGTATATGATTAATTTGAAATATTTGGCTAATTAAAACATTGGACATTTTGATGCCTTGATAACAATGTTTTGATTACACATGCGATTACACATGCGATTACACATGCGATTACACATGCGATTACACATGCGTGGTAAGTATTCATACACATTTTGTCACCTTAAATAAAACAATAAGCAATAACTTATTTTTACTGTTTTGAAAAGCAAACATTCCCCTTCACCAAAAATGATTATAACATGTATATAATCATTCTGATGTGTGAAGTGAGTACACACTCTACACAATAAATAGGATCTACACTTCATTTCAGAACATTTTTCACAAGTATCACATTATAATGAATAAAAGCTACTTTTCTTACATATAGTAAAAACATTTGAATTGAGTTCAAAAAACAAATGACATGAAGAGATTAGAACACTTTCAACAAAGCAGTTGTTTCAGTATATCCAGATTCGTTTTGGATAAGACACTTGTACTCTCCGGCATCTTTTTGGGTGACATTTGTGATGATCAAATTAAAATGTCCAGATGCTTTCTCTTGGATCATGTACCGAGTGTCTTTCACTGGATCGCCATCTTTGTACCATTCAGCGGTGGGATGAGGTTTACCATTCACTAAACACTGGAGGACCACTGGAGTTCCTACTGCTGTGGTAACGTTTGTCAAAGGAATAATGCATTTTGGTGGAGTTTCAGTCATTTGAAACCGGAAACTACACAATTCTGATGACTTTCCTGTGAAATCTATTTTGTCATCTTTGGCGGGCTCTGCGAAAACGCCAAAGTTTATGCTGACATATTTCTCTCCCTGCTCGCTCATCTCATTGTTCGTCATGGCTACAAGTCTAACAGCCTTTTGTGATTCATCAGCTTCCTGCTCAAATTCAAATTCCAGCTCTATTTCTGATGCCTGCTCACCCTCAAACTCATTCCCAACAACCAAGTCAAACTTTTGAGGCTGAACTTTAGCACTACCAAGTGACACAGCTGTCAATTCTCTCCCTCTTGTTTTCCCTATAAAGCTTTTAGGATTCAACACAAGAAGAGATGCCCTGCAAAGAGTTTCCCCAACCACATTGATGGCCCGGCAGGAGTACATTCCACTATCATGAGCGCTGACGTTCCTAATCTTAAGGAAATGATTGTCTCCATCAGATGAGTGCAAGTATTTATTGTTATTGTGAGGGATCTTTTTGGTACCTTTAAACCATGATACTATGGGTGATGGAATTCCCATCAGAGAACACTCAAACATTACTGTTGTATTCTCAGGGGTTTCCATATCACAAATTGGGTTGATGAAGCGAGGCGGCATTTCTGTGACCTCAAAAGCTATTTTCAAATCATCCCTTTCCTGCGTTACAAAGTCAACTCCACTCTCCTCGTACATACTCGGAAGAACATCGAGTGATATTATCATACTTTTATTGTCAGCGGTGTATTCTGGGATGGTAATTATCTTCACCTGTCTCTCAAACTCTTTAACCTCATTTTCATCCAACTCCACCTCCAATAGAATTTCCTGAGGGGAGCAAGACCTCGATGAGTCATCGTCTTCCTCAACATCAAACTCCATCACATGCTGATGGGTGACTGACGGGGGTGGGAGCATATATCTGACCTCGTTGGATATAACTACAACTAGTGCAACGCTTTTTGCCTCTCCTACATAGTTAACAGCTTCGCAAATATATTCTCCTTGATCAGCTTCCGTAATGTTCTGAATAACAAGCGAGATATTGTCACCATCTCTGTCCATTGTAATCCTTTCATCTGCAACAAATTGGGTTTTGTTTCTAAACCACTTCACTTCAGGTGAAGGCAACCCAAACAACTCAGCATAAAACGATAACGAATCATGTTCAAAAACTCTCCTTTTGGTGAGAGGTTTGAGGAAAGCCGGAGGGATTCCCTGGACTTTTTCCTGTAGTCCTCCAAGGCCAAGGGCACACTCTGAGAGGAAGATTCCTTCCTCTAAGCTAAATGCAGGGGGTGTTGTCTCAATGCCCTCATCATCGGTTGACCTCAAGAACTTAGCAAGAGAAAATAACCTCTCACTGGAGTCAGTGGATGGTCTTTTACGTTCAAGAGGAGAGAAGGCATACTCATTAGGGGTCATATAACCTGCCGGGGTTTCAGTTTCAGGAGTGTGGAAAGATTCTGGAGTTTTAGGGAGCTGCAACATTTCATTTGAAGAATCTGGAGTATAGAACTGCTCGATTTCTGTTAATTCCTCACTAAATGTGCTACCACACTCTATGGACATTTCTGACTCTGGTGATAAGGGTCTGCCCCATTCAGTTGGTGGGTGGTAGTAGTCATAAACAGTACTGAAGGTCACTACCTCCTCCTCAAGTGAGGTCACACCTGAAGCACCTTCACTGACAGCCATACTTAGATCAGCACTTTCCGGTTTAGCCTCTGCTTGATGTTGTGAACCTTGTGCAGCAAGATAATCTGTACACCCATCTCCTTTGAGCTTGACGCTAACTGATTTTGAAACCACTGAAGGCTCACCACTCTCAGCAACAGCATGTTCCTCATTTTCCTCTGTTGTTTCTTCACTAACAATTTCAATATGTGCCCAAGAAACACTGACAAATGCGCTATCCTTTGAGAGTTCAGATAGAGACAAGTTTTCATTAATATCAGTCATGTCATTGCCAAGAGAAGACTGAGTGTCCAATCTATGAATTTCTGGAGTTGCAAATGAGCCAGATAATCTTTTTAGCTTTACAGACTCATCACAGACTGACGCTGAAACATCATCTGGGGTCACCGACACTGGGACTTTCTCACGAAGACTGTCCTCTATCATATTTTGATCTGTTACATGAGGTCCCATACTTTCTGTTGAATGGCTAGTCTTTACTGCTTTAACTGCCTCAGGTCTGACAGGCTTTGGTGACACCTGCACCTCTCTTATACTTGAGAGGGAAACACAGTGTTTTAAGTGACTGTGGGTGTCAATTATGTCAGCTTCCGCAACAGTTTCTCCAGAAATCATACAGATTTCATTGTCTTCCTCCAGAGTATGAGACATGGTCTGGACACCCTCTGGGGCACATTTGGGGGAGACTGATTTCACTTTGGCAGAAATCTGTGCACCACCGAGTAACACAACCTCTGGCCCACATTTGGCTGAAATTAGCTTTGCTCTCGGAATCTGTGTATCCCTACCTTCTACTAACATAGTGTCTTGTTTGGACTGCAGTGGAGTTCCTTCCACAACATTAGTTGCCAATGACTTATCATCATGATCAAGATGGATTCCAACTTCTGGGATATCCTCCTCAGGGAAATATGACTCTGTGGACTTTTTCACTTCATCAACAGAAGTGGAATCTAACAATTCAGGTGCCTCTGACAATGCAGGTGCCTCAAATGCCCGCTTAATTTGTGACACTTTGATTAGCGCAGCAGATGATTGCAGACCACACCCAGTAATAGTAGGTGCCTCTTTTGAAACACTTTGTTTTGGTTTAGATACGTTTGAAACATACTCTTCAGGGCTGTGGGAACCTATAGAGTTGTCCAGCTCATGCATTAATGCCTGATCAGTAATATCACTAGTATGGCTAAGAGGGGAATGCCTCAAATCTTTAGAAAATCTCGATAGTATATGCTGTTTGCTCTCACTTGCCATGTCTGCTTCTGATCTAGATAATTTTGATACATTATCCTTAGGGTTGTGGGAACCTACAGATTTGTCCAAAGTCTGCATCAATGTCGGGTCAGAAATATGCCCAGTATCACTCAGAGGGGACTGCCTCAAATCTTCAGAATTTCCAGATAGTATATGTTGTTCCCATTCACCAGCCATGGTTGCTTCTACCTCAGAAGATCTAGCAATAGCCACAGCAGATTGGAAGGACACATCAGATCTGATTTCAACCTTTCCGGTTTGGCCTTCTGAAGAACGTATATTCTCAGATTCACTGACTACCTGCGCGGCATCATAGCAGAATGTGAATTTGTGTTTCATAGGATGGGAACTGCCATCGTCCTCAGACATCTCTGCGTCTTTTCCAATTATTTCGAATGGAACTGGTGTTGGAGCAGTGATCTCGACAGGAGAACAAGAATATTGTGAAGTGTCTGAAGCACGAGGTCTGTGCAAGACAGCCTGTGACACCTGTAGTAAAGATTTCTCATCCATTTCAACACCATTGTACGATTCAAGTTCATCGTCAATCATTTGGTCAAGATCTTCTTCACTCATTTCATACTCTGTTGTCACTTTCACTTTATACGAAGACACTGGCGATGGCAATTTTCTTAATTGCTTACTTTCAGTAACTTCTAGTGTAGCAGAGGAGGTTGACTTTCCGAATGTATTAGTTATAACACAACTAAATGTCCCTTCATGGTATATAGTGGGATAGTAGATGGTTAGCGTGGTTTCATTCAATTTGGTGAGAACATCAAAGTCTGGGTTTTGACCGATTGGTTGGTCATCTTTGAGCCAAGTGACAATTGGTTGAGGGTCACCCCGAAAACAACATTTAAAGTCTGTCATCTCTCCCCTCTTTACTTTCAAGGATGAGATTTCTCTCACAAAGATAGGTACAGACGTTTTTGGTGAAGTCGTAACTTCGTTTGTCCTCTGAGGCATGTCCATTTGGTGAAGGTTTTCTTTTGAGCTGGATTGTTTGGCATCTTTTGATAGCATTTCTCTATGTCCTTCTTTCCTCTCTGCAGTCCCCATAGCCACTTTTTCATTGTGTCTCAAGTCAGATTCACAATTAGAAGGCCCTTCTGCACCAACTTCAGCTTGAGAGCCATGCTGACCAATGTGAAGTTCTCTCGAAGGTGAACGGCATCTACCAAGTGAGGCTTCTCTACCAGGTTCTTTCACAGGTGATTGACCTCTGTCATGTGAGCATTCTCTGCCAGGGGAGGGCTCTCTACCAGGTGAGGTTTCTCTAACTGCTGAGGACCCTCTCACAGGTGAGTGAGACCCAAATGACATTTGATGAAACGTCTCGATATGATGAGAAACAGGTTCATAAGAAGGACCTTCATTGGCATCATCTCCACTAACATCAGTTCTCCTACGATGGTGTTGTGAAAGTTCAGCCATAGCCCAATCCTCTTGAGAGACATGCTCACCAATCTGATGTTGTCTCATAGGTGAAGATTCTTTCACAGGAGAGTGCTCTTTCACATGCGAGGACCCAAGAGACATTATACGAGACTTCTCATTCTGATGAGAGACTGGTTCAAAAGAGGAACTTTCATACTGACCAATGTGATGTTGTCTCATAAGTGAGGGTTCTTTCACAGGTGAGCGTTCTTTCACAGGTTCATTAGAGGAACCTTCCTGAGGTCCACTGACATCGCTTTTCTTTGAGTGTTGTGAATGTTCAGCCAAAGCCCAGTTGGACTCTAATTCAACAGCTTCTTCTTGTTCGGTGAGAACGTCGTCTTGCCATTTTAAGATGCGCTGAGCCAAAACTTCCTCTTCGCTCACAAAATACTCACTTTCTGTTGTCTGCAGCCTTGTTTCATCTACAACGGTTTGTGGAGGAGGGGGCCATTGGAAACTTTCATCTCTGAAATCATGATGGACATCCTTACTCAGGGACTTTTCCTTTGTTGTCTTTTCTGGAGAAGGCCTTCTTGAACCTTCATGGGCTCTAGCATCACGGAGAAGCATTTCCTTTGTTGCCTTTTCTGGATGAGACTTTCTTCTTACATCTCTGTATTCATGAGGGGTATCCTCAGTAAGGAACTTTTCATTCATTGTTTTTTCTGGTGAAGACCTGTCATATCTGTATTCAGGAGGGATATCATTCTCAGTAGGGACATGTTCCTTTACAGTCTTTTCTTGTGAGGACCTTCTCTCATCTCTGAAACCATGAGGAACATCCTCAGTCGGGAACTTTTCATAGTCTGTCTTTACTGGGGAAGGCTTTCTTCTTCTCGTTGAATCTGCCTCAGAGTGAGCGGTTGATCCAAGAGTAATGCCTTCAGCAGACATTTTTGACTCCGCCACTTTCCTAGCGATATATGGGGAGTACTCTGCACCAACCCAATCAGAATCCAAGTCAACAGCTATCTCCTGCTCAGTCAAGACGTCTTGCTGCCATTTAATGATTCGATGTCCCAGAGCCTCTTCCTCACTCCCAAACATTTCACTTTTGTGGGTCTTTTCCCGGGATAAAAGACACTGCTCTTCTTGTGTTTTCTTCTCACTGGCACGCCTTTCTCTTGGGGAAAGGGACAAATTCTGTACAGGTTCACTCTTCAATCCATAAATATTTTCCTGGGATAAATGGTGCTCTTCCTCTGTTTTCTTCTCATTGGCACTCCTCTCTTTTGATTGGGAAAGTGAAACATTCTGGAAAGGGGCAATATTTTCCAGGGATAAACTGACCTCTTTCAGGGCTAAATGGTGCTCTTCCCATGTTACCTCACTACTTTCTGCAGGACTCTTTTTCTGAGAACTGGGCAAATGTTGGAAATGTAATGCCTCAGTTTCTGTTGCAGATTTTCTATCTACCTCCTCACCATACATATTGACATGCCTCTCTTTTGGGGAAAGGGACCAATTCAATTCATTCATTTTTTCTCGTGATACAGTGTTCTCTTCTCCTGTTTTCTTCTCACTGGCACTCTCCTCTTTGGTTTGGGAAAGGGACAAATTCTGTTCAGTTCCACTCTTTACTCCGTACACATTTTCCCGGGTTAAGCAGACCTTTACCAGGGCTGGATGATGCTCTTCACAAGATTTCTCTTCAGTTTTTGTGTCTGTTTTTCTCTCTACCTCCTCACCATATAATATTTCAGATTGCGTGTATGACAAATCCCTTGCCTTTGAATGGTCGGTTTCATGCTTAAACTGTTCCTCTTCGTCCATCTGCATTCCTTTTTGCCATTTTCTAATCCGCAAGGCTAAAAGTTTATCTTCACATTCACTCTCAATGTTCTCAGACCGGTTTTCTGCAAAGCTGGGTTGTTTTTCAAATTGTTCTTCAGTGCTATTCACAGTATCCTCTTGTGTATTAGTCGTCTTACTGGAAAATATTTCCTTCAGTGGTTGGTTTGAGCTGATTCTGGAAAAATCATCCTTTTCAGCAATGTTTAGAGATCTCCTTGTTCCAGAACAAGCTAAGACAAACGGCCCCTCCATCTTTGTCTTCAAGTCTTCAGACAACTTCTTTCCTAAATAGTCCTCACCTTGATTTCCTATGTAGTGTGCACCTCGATTTTCAAAATCCTTACCTATCTTATGTTCGAATCCTAACTCATGTTGAGGTTCCCCTTGAGTAAGGACCATTTTATCCATATGTGTTTCAGAGACTCCTTCATCAAAGTATTTTTCATTTCCTGTCGCTTCTAGATCATCTTTTAACATTTGAATGGCCCTAGTTCGAGACTGAGGTTCAAATGAATGTCTCACGCGGGGCTGTGTTGACTCAGCACAATGTGTGGGAATTCTGTCATATCTACCATAGAATTCGGCAGACACTTTATCGTTTCTAACGTTTCTTTCAAAAGGTCGAGCATGCTGCAAGTCTCCAGGTAAGGAGGCAGGCTTCTTGACCCTTAATTGATCAACATAATCTGCATAGCTGGTTTCACTCACGTTTGACTCCAAATCAAACTCTGATAACAGTGTAGACATAGAGAGCCTCTTTTTTCGTTTGACTGCACTTTGTAACAGGCCAAGCTTGGCTTTTACCTCTTCGTGGAGGCTTTCTGTGTCACTGAATCTATCACTGCACCTGTCACTGAACTTGTCGCTGAATCTGCCAGTGTGTCTGTCACAGTAGATATCACTGTATCTGTCGTTAAACCTTTCAGACCTACTAACTCTTTCTCCACCAAATATAGAAGGTGGAGAGAGGGCCCGTTCAGATGCTGTTTCATTCAGATTAGTTTCTTTATCTTTCCCTCTTGTTGGTGATGAACTTCTGAAGTACAAGGTGTGAACCGGTGCATCCTTAGATCTAGATCTGCCGCTAGTTTTGAACTTTTTATCAAATGGAGACCCAACACATCTCAAGTTAACCCTGAATTTGCTCTCCTTTTTTTGATCAACCAACGAGTCTAGGCTTCCGTGAAGTCTAGTTGACCGCCTAATGTGGCTTAGATCATTGCCTTCTTGTTCTTCCCTCATTGACACCAGAAGTGATGATATGGACTCTACAGACCCCTCTGTGTTAATAACCATTACTTTGTAACTGCCGGAGTCTTTGTCTTTTATACTATCAATGACTAAACTAGTTTCATGCATGTGCAAAGTGCTCTCTGTTTGTATTCTCCGACGGCGTTCTCTATGAATTTGTCTATTGTTATGAAACCATATTATGGTTGGGGTTGGGAAAGCTACCAATCTGCATCTAAACACAGCAGGTTCCCCCTCTAAAACATTCTGGAACTTCAGCTTTTTTTGAAAAGATGGCTTGATGGAAGAATTGTTGGCTTGATCCAAGTCTGAAAAGGCCCCGCGCATCTGCCCTCTGTTCTCCCGAAACACAGTCCTTTTATTATAAAAAAACTCTGAAAAAGAAAAGAAAAAATATTTCAATAAAATGGGTTAAAAAAAGAGAACATTTTCAAATTGTTGAAATTAATATTAATGAAAATATTAAATTACATGCAGCAAGTCACAAAGCCATAAAAAACTATTTCACTCACCATATTTGTTCGAATAAACGCAAGACTGGATTCTTTTTTAAAGATTCTGACACGAAAATTGCTGGATGTTTTGTTCCTTCTTCTGTGGACATTTCTTCAGAACATAAATTTCTTAAAAAGCATAATTATTGCAAAATAAACTGATTTGTTTTTTAAATACGCTTGCTTTTGCTTAACTTAGTGTGTGATTTAGCTAAATATGCCTTACCTGACTTGCAGAAAGATGAATAAACGCCCTTTCTAATCCTTTGAATGAGGGTAAATGATTCAAAAACATTTAATGAGAAACATGGCTCTCAAATTATACAAAAAAGTACAACTTGTAAGAGCAGCTCTACAATTGTATGAGAAGGCGTTTATTCGAACTAATATAGTTTACAGGTATAATCATGTTATTTAAAAAGCAAACAACAATTAATCACATACCACTTTCTGCAAGCCAGTCTAAGAAATATTTGCAGGAGGAAGGAGAGTTCCAGATGCAAGACATTTTAAGAAGCAATTAAAAGATGTAGCTATTTCCAAGGATAGTTTCCTCTGGTCTGTAAACTTTAAAAGATACTTATCCTGTACCTTTTTGGGGAACCATTACAATACAGTATGAACCCTCATGCTTAAAGGATAAGATTGATAGATATACCCACATTTTTTTTTCTCTAAAACCAAGCCGTTTTCATCAGTGCCTGCTATACAATAACCAATCATATAATACAAGGACCTAACATTATGTGGACATTGAAGAATAAATATGATTAACATTTTCCATCAATAACATTTTGACTGCTTGCATGCAGTGTGAACATTCAGAAATCACTTATCAATATGCTCAGGTTCATGTCATTCAACTAAGGGATAGATGAAGTACATTTCAGTAATAAAGAGTAAATGAGTCTTACCTTTGACTTCTTGCTCAATGGTTGCTTCAATCTCGTCCTTCATATTGGTTACTGTCAAGGAAATGAAGAGTTGCTGTCAGCTAAGACAGTAATCTAAGATGATGATGGGTACCAATTCCCTTCCATTTTGGCTTCATTTCATCCTCTGTATGTGAGAGCCATATAGTTTTTTAAATTAAAGAAAAAGATACTGTACTGATCCATCTATACATTTTGAGAATGCTCATTTCAAGGAGCAATATTGGACTTAATGCTTAGCTCAGATGTCATTTCCTCGAAGTGACATCCTGTTGGACAAAGGTTATGCTAACTATTTTAACTCAAACTCTTTCACTGATTACAATCATATGACCATGTTTCCACTTTGATGGTACAAACAAAAAAAGCAGTTTGACAGTTGGATTCAACTCCAGATAGTATAGGCTACAACATGCACAGTCCACAGAGCTATCGCTGAGAGGGGTTTCACAACCAAGGACAGAAAGGAGTGAGAAAGGAATGACAGAAGGAGAATGTACTACCTACTCAAGCTGCAAGGAGAGCAAGGAGTGACAGAAGAATGAAGCATCTAGGTATTAGAACTAAAGAAGTGACTAACACATTTATGCTATTCTATTTTAAATTGTGAGGTATAAATTGTGAGGTTAGTAAACAGAAATATGGGAAAAATAGGTTTCTTTCAAGAAGAAGGAAGTCGTTTGGATAGTTTAATAAGAGGTGTTGGTTGGTGGTGGTAAATAACAAGTTAACTTCTTCTTTGGTTACTGCAAGGGCTGCTGTGCACACCGCATCTCCAGCATTATTTGTTGCTTTGCAAGTGTATTGTCCAGCATGCTCAGAGAAAGTGTGGTGGTGTTTGTCATCTCATCAGAATGAAAAACAATATCTTTAGTAGGCTTAATTGGCTGCTGGTTATGATACCAGCTAATCTCTGGATTTGGCATGCTGGATACACAAGCATGAAACCTGGCCACTTCACCATGCTGAACCACGCAGCTTTCTATTGGGTGAATAAAAGTGGGCCTTTGGGCAATTTGCTCCTTCTTTACACTTGACAAGCTTGTTGAAATACTGGAGACATGCCTTTGAGAATCGGATGTGATATCCATAATTTGTTTTTGCCCTGAAAGGAAGCATGTTCAATGAATTGAGTATTAGCATTTTTATGGAATGAACACAGATATCCAAGTTGTATATTCCTAGTGAAAGAAAACAAGTATCTTAATTCAAGAGGATACTGAATAATCATGTTATATATTGAATATACACTGTATTTCTAGCGAAAATATGTGTCGTTTGACTACTTGTGCCCAACCTATGCATTCTAGGCTTACATCGAAACTTCATCAAAATAATAGGAAACCATGTGGCTACAGAAAGTTATGCAAACTCACCATCAAGTTTCAAATGTGCAGAGCATGTGACCATTCCTGCTGGGTTTCTGGCAACACAGGTGTATTCCCCCTCAACCTCAGAGTACACTCTGGTGATCTCCAGCTGGCAGGTGTTATCAAACGTAGACATCTTAAACAAGTTTGACTGCTTCATTTCTTTCTCACCATGGAACCAGGATATCTTCAGAGCTACGAATGTAGAAGAGAGGATTAAATAATAATCATTCATAATAATTGTGAGCAAATGTGAATATATACATACAAAATGAATTAAAGTACATTATTCTTGAAAATGTCTGACTGGCAAATTTGCTCTGTCTGATGAATGTCTATGACTGAAACATCAAGGTATGTCTCTAACTATGGATTTATAATAAAGTGCCTCACCTTCTAATGCAACAAGGACAAGAACACACAATAAAAGGTATACTTATAATTACAACTATTACAATTATGAATTAAATTCCAGAAATTCACTAAATTACATTTTATTCCAACTCATCCCAACAGTGTAATGTGCAAAATACCTTCTCCAGAAACTTTGCACTGGAATCTGGCTGACTCTCCCTCAGTGGTTGAGGTGTTGCTGATTGGTGAGACCATGGTAGGTGGGGACAGAGGAGCTCCAGTGTCAGGAGAAACTACTTCTGAGAATGAAATAAAAACGAATTAGCAAACCATTTCAGTTCTTAATTTGTGAGGTAATATCTTCTGCGACTAAACAAACACATCATGGGAATCTTAGCCCTCTTCAAAATGTTGATACGATAACATAATCATATAAGGAATGCATTACATTTGTATGAATGGTGTACCTTTACAACTAGCTGGTTTGCCGGACTCCACAGACAGGGGCTGCATGTGGTTAATGATCTGAGGTGGCTCGGGGACTAAATTAAAATGAAAACAATTATTACAAATAAATTGTATGAAGCAAGATGGAAGACTGAGGAATAAACCTTGGTCATCATCACTTTGATTCCAGCTGTTAAAAAATATCATGCTGTATCTATCCAGTCTATACTTGCTATGCTTCTTCTCTGGTATGAGGGCACTGCTATGTCCTCTACAGGCAAAGACATGTAACTGCACAGTTACTACGGTAAAGGTATATCATGAAGTTTGACTTACTATTGACATGAAGTGTCACCACCCTCCTGTTCCTGCCAGCGATGAAGGTGTATTCTCCTGCATCACTTCTACAGGTCTCAGTGATGGTCAGACGATGAAGCTTTCTAATGCAAACATAACTAAACCTCTGCTCAACGGAAAACTGGAGCTCAATGCCGTTCCTCAGCCAGCGACCTTCAATGTCATCCTTATTGACTTCAAACTCGAACGTTGTTCTTTGTTTCTCAACAACCTAGAAAGTAATAATCATATTAATAATGTTTAAATTGATAAGAAAAAAGTTGTTTTTCTTTCTGTATATAAAAATGTGTGATATTTATATTCACCGTCATTTTCTTCTCAGCAGGTTCTGTAATGCAGACATCTTTGCCCTCCACGGTGAGATGAGCCTTTGACATGCTTGCACCAGCGATTACAGAGTACCCTCCGGCATCAGACATGCAGACTGACTGGATCACTAGACGGTGCAGGAATTCCTCAGTGGATACAGTGTATCTGTCAAGGCATTTAGAAATAACAGTTAGGATACAAATGAATAGTTAAGATTCGATCGAAGCAATTGTACACCAGAGGGAGTGCTAAACTACTTTTTTTGTGCTGCGGTGATAAGTTTGAGGCGGATTCAAGTACCGTGAATCAGCACAACTTTGTGTGTACAATTGCTTTTCTACAATAGGTTACCAATGAAATAAAAAACATTATTTTAATAAATGTATTCATAGGCTACTATTTCATCCCTCAACATAAATATAGGCCTAGTCCTGACACATGGTGGTTGCTGTTTTGTTGCCAGATAATATTGTTGTTCTATATCTGTGGACGTGACGCAGTTGTGTGTTCTTTTTTAATATTTTTGGGGGGGGAGTTTTACCCCCTTTTTCTTCCCAATTTCATGGTATC
Organism: Oncorhynchus kisutch; assembly: GCF_002021735.2. Lineage (NCBI taxonomy): Eukaryota > Metazoa > Chordata > Actinopteri > Salmoniformes > Salmonidae > Oncorhynchus > Oncorhynchus kisutch. The sequence goes on along the minus strand of NC_034199.2, from coordinate 32,107,484 downwards.
CAATTGTTTTTAGTAGCTACTATCTTGTCTCATCGCTACAACTCCCGTACGGGCTCAGGAGAGACGAAGGTTGAAAGTCATGCGTCCTCCAATACACAACCCAACCAAGCCGCACTGCTTCTTAACACAGCGCGCATCCAACCTGGAAGCCAGCTGCACCAATGTGTCGGAGGGAACACCGTGCACCTGGCAACCTTGGTTAGTGCGCACTGCGCCCGGCCCACCACAGGAGTCGCTGGTGTGTGATGAAACACGGATTTCCCTACCGGCCAACCCCTCCCTAACCCAGACGATGCTAGGCCAATTGTGCGTCGCCCCACGGACCTCCCGGTCGCGGCCGGTTACGACAGAGCCTGGCCGCGAACCCAGTCTATTGACATTTCTTTGTATATATCCATAAAAATTATGGCGATTCATGACTGGCTGAGAAAAGATGTCTCTTCATTCTATTGGTTAGGTTGCCAGAGTGAAGTCTTGTAATTCTATATCTATGGACGCTACCCAGTCATTCGTTCTAAATGTTCTGTTGCCATGCTGGCTGACAAATCTCTTGCTTGCTAGCTAGCCAACCAAGGCTAACACAGTCACGTCAAACCGTGCAGCTAAAATAACACCAAATTAGCTGCATTTCATTTGACCTGTTCTTCTATTGATATTTATTTGTATAGTATATCCATAAAAATTATGCTGATTCATGATTTTGACTGGCTGAGAAAAGATGTCAGTCTCCTCCTCCTGACATGTTAATTGTCAATTGGAGAGCGGAGATCGAATGTCAATATTGAAACTATGTCGAGAGATAAACAGCAACGTTTGTACAACCCCCTGTAAAATATGCCTTTTAAAAGGGGAGATCACGTTAATGAATTGTCTGGCTGACCTGATGAGGCTGTGGATGAGCAGGGATTTCTCAGATTAACAGAAAACAAGATTCCCATTTTTACGTCATAGGTTACCCGTGCTAAACAGTTTTTTTAGTATGGTTTAGGACACGTCTCAACCAATCACAATGACTGTTTTGTCCAACACGTTGTAGAATATTATGATATCCATTACTATCTTTACCTGGTCTAATATTCCTGGTAATAAGACATACCTTTCGGAAATGTCCAGTTCCTGTCCATCTTTCATCCACGTCACCTGAGCATTAGGCTCAGAGATCTCACATACAAAAGTGGCCCTCTTCTTCTCTGTGATCTTGATATCTTTGATATGTTTGGTGAATTCAATAATGCGAGCTAAAACACAAAGATGGCACAGAAATAAGACTTAAGTTTGTGAAATATCAAAGAAAATCTTGTTTTAGAAAATGTAAGAAAAAGAAGAACATACCATCAACATAAAGCTTTGCTGATGACGCAGCAGAACCAGCCACAAACTTGTACTCTGCACCATCACCAAAATTAACATTTCGGATGGTGAGAGAGTGAGTTAGGTGTTTGGTGCGGCTCTGGCATCTGTCAGTGGAGCGAATCTCAACACCATTCTTCAGCCACTTGTAGGTGATGCCCTCATAGTTGACATTCACTTCAAATGTGATGGTGTCTTTCTCCTGTGCACTGAGATCTTTCAGCATGTTGGTGATCAAAATGGCTAAGGAAATAAGAAAAATGTTACGATCAATACTGACAATATGATTGGGGATTACTTCCTTGATAATGAAGAGTGAATTTACCATTGATAGTCAAAGTGGCAGAGACTCTGTCATTTCCACAGACAAAGGTGTATTCTGCAGAGTCTTCACTGCCAGTGTTCATGATCTTGAGCTGGTGAAGTTTGCCCTGCACCACAATCCTGAACTTGTCACTCATTTCTATCTCCACTCCATTCTTCAGCCAGGTGGATGGGACATTGAAATGTGACACTTCGCATTCAAAAGTGGCCACCTGGGTCTCTGGGACTTCAATGTTCTTGATGGGTTTTGTGACACGCAGAGCTGGACAAATCACATTAAATCAACATTTACATAAAAGGTATCAATTGAGTATTCGTCGATCATATACCCAGTACTCTAGTCCATTCATCACAAACGCAATACCGACCTTCAACATGTAAAGATGCACTGCATTGCAGGTTTCCAACTACAGCAGTGTACTCTCCATGGTTGTTAGTCTTCACATTCTGGATGATCAGCTTGTGAGCTTTTCTCTCAGACAGAATTTTGATGTTTTCACTTGGTTTAAGCTCAACGTTATTGAACATCCATTTTATAGGGATGTCATCATGAGACAGGCTCAGCTCAAAAGAGGCAGTGGCATCCAATAGTGATGTCACATCTTTAGGCTTCTTAACAACCTTAATTGCTGAAAAAAATATTGACAAGAGTCAAAAACCTCAAAGGGTAAGTAGAAACATCTCAAGTATAGATACATTTGTATACTGATTGTATACATAAATTTGTGACAGTTAATATTTTAACTTACTCTCAACGTTCAATTTGGCATTAGCAGATAGTTTTCCATGTTTGAATCCATAAACTGATTCATCACGTGTGTCGCAGTTCTTGATCTTCAAGGTGTGGACCATGCCATCAATTGTGATTTCATATTTCTCACTAGGTTGGATATCTACACCATTCTTAATCCATTGTGAGTCCTTCACATTCTTGTGGCTGAGCTCGAGACTGAACTCTGCCTCCTGTGTCTCAGTGACAGTTTGGTTCGTCAGGGTCTTCTTGACTTTCACAGCTATGAAATCAAACATAAACATTACATAACAGCAAGCATATAGTAATCCTATGATAGTCATATATTAATGCCAGTTGAAAACAAACAAAACATTTCTGCTCAAAAGGTAACACCTACACTCAACCCTCAGGATGGCAGTTGTCTTGGAGTTTGCAACCTGGTAAGTGTATTCACCGATGTCCTGGGGTCTAGTTATGGTAATAACAAGACATCTGACAGCTCCATTTTTCACATGTTTGACATTGTCACTGAAGTCCACAGGTTGTCCATCCTTCAGCCACTTGCCCTCAGCAGCTGGGTTGGCCACGTCACACTCCAGCTCAGCTGTCTGAGACTCAGCCACAGTCACGTCCTGGAGTGGTCTGTTTATGGCACCACCTGGGAACATGGAGACACGGTTTAGTTTTATATAACAGGCTAAAAGTGAAAGTAGTAGTGAAAGGTGGAGTTATAATCATTAATATTTCCTTATGGAAATAAGGAATTTTGGATGTTTTTAGACTTGGTCCCTTTCAGGCAATTTTTGTAAACTCAGTGCAGTTCGCTGAATATTTTGTGCAGTTTGAACACTCCAAAGGAACTCAGACCCCTCAAAGAGCCCCTGAAGCAAACCGAACTGAGAACATCGAGAGGTTGTCTGAGTTTGGTTCACTTGAATTCCACTGTCTGGTTCCCTTTTTTAGGGCAATGTGAACACAAAGCTCCCCAGTTTAAAGCTAGGGGGCAGAATTTTCACTTTTGGATAAATAGCGTACCCAATTTCAACGTCCTGCTACTCATGCCAAGAATATAAGATATGCATATTATTCATATATTTGGATAGAAAACACTCTGAAGTTTCTAAAACGGTTTGAATCATGTCTGTGAGTATAACAGAACTTATGTAGCAGACAAAACCCCAAGGACTAACTGTTCAGATTTTTTTATTTTTCCTGCTCTCTGTTCACTAAATTGTCTTTGCCATTGGATATTTAATAGGAACCTATTTTCAGTTCCTCCCGCAAAAGGACCAATTGTGATGTTTGTGGGACATATTGGCGTGCCAACAAAAGAAGCTCGTCAAAGGTAATGCATCTTTTATATTTTATTTCAGCGTTTTGTGTAGTGCCTGGTATGCTAGCTCCTTTGTTTACTGCTGGTGTAGATGGGTGCAGGCTATCAGATAATAGCTTGTTGGCTGGATTCACAACGAGTGTAGCTTTAATTGAGTATCTTACATGTGTGATTTAATGAAAGTTTGAGTTTTATAGCATTTTATTTGAATCTGGCGCTCTGCATTTCCCCCAGCAATTGGCCAGTTGAGACGCTAGTGTCTCCCCTATCCATAAGAGGTTTAACTTGTCATTATTCCCGCACCACACACAGACTACTGCAACACTGTTTCCCCTGCCATAAACACCACACAATAGACTACTGCAACACAGTTTCCCCTGCCATAACCCCTCACAATAGTGCCACAAAAGAGAGAAGATGAGGATGCGCATTGATATTAATTAGTGATTAATATCCATCCAAGATGGCGTAGCAGTCAGACGTCTGTTTGTCTTGTCCTGTCCCATGTATATATATTTTTTTCTTCGTATATACACTGCTCAAAAAAATAAAGGGAACACTTAAACAACACAATGTAACTTCAAGTCAATCACACTTCTGTGAAATCAAACTGTCCACTTAGGAAGCAACACTGATTGACAATAAATTGCACATGCTGTTGTGCAAATGGAATAGACAACAGGTGGAAATTATAGGCAATTAGCAAGACACCCCCAATAAAGGAGTGGTTCTGCAGGTGGTGACCACAGACCACTTCTCAGTTCCTATGCTTCCTGGCTGATGTTTTGGTCACTTTTGAATGCTGGCGGTGCTTTCACTCTAGTGGTAGCATGAGATGGATGGGACATCAATGCGAGCTGTGGCAAGAAGGTTTGCTGTGTCTGTCAGCGTAGTGTCCAGAGCATGGAGGCGCTACCAGGAGACAGGCCAGTACATCAGGAGATGTGGAGGAGGGCGTAGGAGGGCAACAACTCAGCAGCAGGACCGCTACTTTCACCTTTGTGCAAGGAGGAGCAGGAGGAGCACTGCCAGAGTCCTGCAAAATTACCTCCAGCAGGCCACAAATGTGCATGTGTCTGCTCAAACGGTCAGAAACAGATTCCATGAGGGTGGTATGAGGGCCCGACGTCCACAGGTGGGGTTGTGCTTACAGCCCAACACCGTGCAGGACGTTTGGAATTTGCCAGAGAACACCAAGATTGGCAAATTCGCCACTGGCGCCCTGTGCTCTTCACAGATGAAAGCAGGTACACACTGAGCACATGTGACAGACGTGACAGTCTGGAGACGCCGTGGAGAACGTTCTGCTGCCTGCAACATCTTCCAGCATGACCGGTTTGGCGGTCGGTCAGTCATGGTATGGGGTGGCATTTCTTTGGGGGGCCGCACAGCCCTCCATGTGCTCGCCAGAGGTAGCCTGACTGCCATTAGGTACCGAGATGAGATCCTCAGACCCCTTGTGAGACCATATGCTGGTGCGGTTGGCCCTGGGTTCCTCCTAATGCAAGACAATGCTAGACCTCATGTGGCTGGAGTGTGTCAGCAGTTCCTGCAAGAGGAAGGCATTGATGCTATGGACTGGCCCGCCCGTTCCTCAGACCTGAATCCAATTGAGCACATCTGGGACATCATGTCTCGATCCACCAACGCCACGTTGCACCACAGACTGTCCAGGAGTTGGCGGATGCTTTCGTCCAGGTCTGGGAGGAGATCCCTCAGGAGACCATCCGCCACCTCATCAGGAGCATGCCCCGGCGTTGTAGGGAGGTCATACGGGCACGTGGAAGCCACACACACTACTGAGCCTCATTTTGACTTGTTTTAAGGACATTACATCAAAGTTGGATCAGCCTGTAGTGTAGTTTTCCACTTTAATTTTGAGTGTGATTCCAAATCCAGACCTCCATGGGTTGATAAATTCGATTTCCATTGATAATTTTTGTGTGATTTTGTTGTCAGCACATTCAACTATGTAAAGAAAAAAGTATTTAATAAGAATATTTCATTCATTCAGATCTAGGATGTGTTATTTTAGTGTTCCCTTAATTTTTTTGAGCAGGGTATATTTTAATCTCAATTTCCATCTACGGACTGAACATACTCTCCTATAACCCGCCTCACCCAATGTGGTACGGATCTGCAATTTTTTTCACTTTAGAACCGGAACCCCCATCAGAAGCTAGCCAGCTAACTAGCTACTAGCTAGTAGTCAGTTAGCCACTGCTAGCAGTCATCACCGTTAACTCGGACATCAGCCAGCCTCAGCTCGGTCAATTCCTGACAGTCTGCACAGCGCGATATCAACCCAGAGCATATCGGACTGCTTTTTTTCTACCACATCTCTTCATCTCCAGATTCCTACCGCAAGCTCTGAACCTTTACACCGGATCATCACAGCTAGCTAGCTGCTATCATGGCTAGTGGCTACTCCTGGCTAACGTCTCTGTCCCGAAGCAAGCACCAGTTAGCCTGGAGCTAGCCTCGAGGTCGGCCCATCTCCCGGCTAGCTGAAGAGGTCCATCAGCCAATTCTCGGGCTACAATACCTGTTTTGCCAATTGGCCTGGACCTTTTTACTGCCGACATGGAGCCCCGCCGATCCATCACGACTGGTCTGTCGACGTAACCGTCCGAGGGGGTTTCAACAGGCTCTTCCGTTGCGACATCCCCCGAAGGCCCTTCTGCAAGCCTGCTAGCCCCAGCCCGCTAGCTGTCTGAATTGCCGTGTCTCCAGCTCACCTAGCTACTCACTGGACCCTATGAAAACTCAGCTAGATCACTTGGTGCCATCCGTTTTGTCACCAAAGCCTCATATACTACCCACCACTGCGACCTGTATGCTCTCGTTGCCTGGCCCTCACTACATATTCATCGCCAAACCCACTGGCTCCAGGTCATCTATAAGTCTATGCTAGATAAAGCCCCGCCTTGTCTCAGCTCACTGGTCACCATAGCAACACCCACCCGTATATTTCACTGGTCACCCCCAAAGCCAACACTTCCTTTGGCCGCCTTTCCTTCCAGTTCTCTGCTGCCAATTACTGGAACGAATTGCAAAAATCACTGAAGCTGGAGTCTTATATCTCCCTCTCTAACTTTAAGCATCAGCTGTCAGAGCAGCTTACCGATCACTGTACATGTACACAGCCAATCTGTAAATAGCACACCCAACTACCTCATCCCCATATTGTTACTTATCCTCTTGCTCTGTTGCACCCCAGTATCTCTACTTGCACATCATCATCTGCACATCTATCACTCCAGTGTTAATGCTAAATTGTAATTATTTCACCTCCATGGCCTATTTATTGACTTACCTCCCTAATCTTCTATATTTGCACACACTGTACATAGATTTTTCTATTGTGTTATTGACTGTACGTTTATTTATTCCATGTGTAACTCTGTGTTGTTGTTTTTGTCACATTGCTTTGCTTTATCTTGGCCAGGTCACAGTTGTAAATAAGAACTTGTTCTCAACTGGCCTACCTGGTTAAATAATGGTGAATTGTCAAGGATGCACAGAATTTCCTAAATATGTGTGGTATTTTTAGTTATGAATATTTGTTTGCAATATGTGACCTATAGGCTAAGAGAGCTTCATAAACTGTTTATTCGATTGTGGGGGTTGAATAGTGTGAGAACACATCAACATATTTGTTGAGAATCACAAAATCAATTCTTCTTCTTAAAGGGTTAGTAGCTTACATTGGGTGTACAATTTTAAATTACAGCATTATTTCATCTGCATTTATTCTGCTGCTATTTATTATGTTATCAATAATATTTACATGGTAATAGTATCTATCTTCTGATTACAATTATTATGTCTTATTTTGTAACTAAATATATTATATTATATATATATATATTAGCTTCCAAAATGTATCTAGCTGTGCGATAGCACATTCTGATGGAATGGCTTTTCCTGCACAAACCTAGAGTGCATTGAAGAAATGTTGGCATGTTTTACTCCAGAGATCACTTTAAAGAGGACTGAGATTGGTTCTTTTAAAAATAACTATATGTGAAAACACCCTAATCGTTTCCAACTCAGCAGACAACTTTGAGTCAGTGCAGTAGAAATCAATGGATCTTTTCAGAAGGAGTTTATGTACAATATCATGAAGACGTTAAACATACCTGACACAGTAATCTTTGCACTGGATGTCTGTTCACCAGCAGCGAATGTGTATTGCCCCTCTTCATCCTTCATGGTGTTAATGACAGTCAGGCTGTAATTCTTGCCCTTGGCCTCAATCTTGTGCTTTGGACCAGCTTTGAGTTCTTGTTTCTTGAATGTCCACACAGCGGCAATGCCAGGGTGGGAAACCTCGACTTGAAATGTTATATTCTGGGTCTCTGTGCAAACTTGATCCTCCATATGCTTCACGATATGAATTTCTGTAAAATAACAAAATAAGTTGAATAGGGTCTGTATAAATGGGGTCTGAATGAACTTGCAACACACACAGTAAAAAACATACTTTCGATAGTCAGTTTACAGCTAGAGTCAGCTTTGCCAACACATAGCTTGTAGGTTCCTTCATCAGTGGCAAAGGTCCTGTGGAATACCAGGTGCTGTTTGGATCCCTTTGCAAGCATCTGGATTCTCTCGCAGGGCATCAGAAGCTTGTCATTGTGTAACCATTTCACAGAGGTAACATCAGCAGCAGAGATTTTAGTCTCAATAACAGCCTTGGTGCCCTCAACTGCGGTAACATCCGTGAGTGGGCTCAAAATTTCAACCGCTGTAAAACAGGGAAAAAATATAATTTAAAAAATCTGGTGATTCACAATATAATTATACCAATATGAATATAGTCAAACTGATAAAATTTGCTTACTTTGAATGTTCAACTTCCCAGAGGTTGTGATATCCTGAGTTGGGACAAAGAATGAGTATGTTGCAGCATCATCTCTGCTCACATTTTCAACAAGCAGCTTGTGTACCAGTTTGTCGATAACGATGTGGATGCGATCTGTAGCGGAGATTGCTTGGCCATTCTTCATCCATGTTCCCTCAACGTTTTCCTGGGAGAATCGCACTTCTAATTGAGCAATGTCACCCTCGCAGATTGTCAGGTCAGTGAGGGGTTGCATCAGTGTCACAGGGCGCACTGAAGGAACAGACATTGACATTGTTACGCTGTTCATCCCACCTTTTCAACAGTAATGGTTGTCTTGAGAATAAGAGAAGAAGCTAACCACTCTAATAACAAAGTCACAACTCACGTTTCATCTTCAGGGAGGCACTGGTCTGTATATCGTAAATTTTGAATGTATATTTTCCCTGATCTTCTTTCTTGATGTCTTTGACAGACAAGGTATGGCGTCCACGACAGGAGGAGGTAACATATTTGCTGCTGGGCGTGATTTCCTTGTCATTGAAGTACCATGTACCTTCAGCATCCTCTCGAGACAATTCTACCTCAAACTCCCCAGTGTAGGTCTCAGGCACTTCAATGTTCTCCAGCCTCTTCACGATTGACAGTGAAGCACCTGCACGATAGGAACATTTGAAGTTAAACAGTTTCAGAGTTACTGTTCTATAATTAACGCATTCCAACGTCCCTATTTTCACAGTTGAAAATAACTGTTGAAGTCCGTGAAAGTGATATAGTATAGTAAGAAAAACTGCCAACCTTCCACATTGAGTCTGGCAGTGGTCCTGATGTGGTCATCTTCAATAACAGCACAACTGTATTCTGCATCGTCCTTCATGTTGATGGTCAGTACAGAAAGGAAATGAACCTTTCTGTCTGAGTGCATCCTGTATTTGTCTCCAGAGAAAATCTCTGCATTGTTCTTCAGCCATTTGACTTTGACAAAAGGCTCACTGGTCTCACACTCAAAGGTCACCATGGTGTCCTTCTCTTTAGCTTCCACATCCTCTAGTTGTTGAGCAAAGGTAATAACTGTCGTGGTTAAAGTGAAACAAAGGAAAGACACATTTAATATGATTTTTTAAGGTAGACAGAACAGTTTTCTATATTTCTTTATACAAAATGACATACAACTTTTAACTATTTGTAGAATACAAGCTTCATATGCATTGAAATAGATAATTTACCTTGCACCAGCAGGAATGCCTGGCTTGAAGCCTCTCCAGCAATGTTTATGGCTTTGACCATGATGCTAGCAGAGTCTTCTGCTGTGACATCTCTGACCACTAATTCACATACGTGGTCTTCAGGCCAGAACCAGTAAATACGATCTGTCTTCTCCAGTAGGATTCCATTCTTGAACCACTGGCACTCAGGTTCCGGTTTGCCAACAACTCTGACTCTGAAGCGAACTTCCTCGGTCTGAGACACGGTCTGGCTTGCAATGCGTTCCAAGATCTTTGGAGCTTCCATGCTGGGAGAGAGCTGTACTTTCTCTGGTTTGATTGTGGGGATGGTGAGTTTTCCCTCCTCCAAGTCTTTCTTGTTCTTAGCCTCAGACAACAGTTTCTGATGGTGAAGCAGTTCTTCCTTCCTCTTCCTAAGCATGTCCTCATAGGACTCATCCTTTCTTCTGGACTTGAGCTCCACAGCAGTGATGGCTTCATAATAACCTTCCTCTGTCCTGCGCTTAAATTTACTCTTCAACTCATCTGTCTCCTCTGTGGACTTCTCATGAATGACTCTTTCAGTCTTCCTCAGTTTGACAACTTCCTTTGGCTGGGCATCAGCAGGTCTGTCAACCTTCACAACTTCAAAGCTAATTCTTCCTTGTTCAGTAGTGTCATGTGCCTTTGGTTCAGGAATGCGACGGAGAATAGATCTGAAGTCCTCTTTCTGTGTGATCTCTATCTTCACCAGATGCTCAGCTGTGCCCTCAGGGTTCTCTGCTACCACTTTGACATATCCTGCATCATATAACTTGATATCGATAATCTCAAGATAGTAAATGCCATCATAGCGAAGTCTCATTCTCTTGCTCTTGCGAATGAGCTGCTCATTGAGGTACCAGTTGACCTTGGGTGTAGGATAACCAATCACTCTGCAACGGAATCTTGCAATGTCACCTTCCAACACTCTTGCTGGCTCGGGAAGAAGGACAATTTCAGGCTTTGACTTCTCTGAATACTCATCTGCAGTGACTCCAGAAGGACCTCCTTCGTGAGCCATGCGCTCCATCTCATCAATTCTGTATATTTCCCTCTTGCCCTCCTCAACAAGGCTCTTCTCATCCTTTACAATGAGTGTAGCTGAGGTCTGGTCAACTCCAAATTTGTTAGTGGCTCTGCAGGTGATAACACCACTGTCTCTGGCATAGGCAACTTCAAAGTCAAGACTACAGTAGCCAAATTCATTAACCATGTGCAATCTGTTAGCAGCTGCAAGGGGTTTGCCATCAAGTAACCACTCAACAACCATAGTGGGATCACCAATAGGGGTCAGTCTGCATTCAAAGTGGACAGCACCAGAATGCTTCAGCCTGACGGAAGTCAGCTTCTTCTTAAACTGCGGTTTCTGCTGCTTGACCTTGTCATATAGGTCAGCCTCCTCCCACTGCTCTTGGCCATAACGTAGATGCAGAGATTCCAACTCTGGAGCTGCAATTTCCTTGGCCTTGTAGGTTCCCTTGGTGATAATGAGTCTCCTCTCCGGTGCAGGTGCAGCAACATCCACTTCAATGTTGACTCTGCAGCGAGTGGTATCTCTTCCAGCTTTGTTAATGGCTGTGGCTGTGTACCAGGCACTATCAGAACTCACAGATTGTGGGATATAGAATTTGGCTTGTCCCTTGAGGCCCTCAATCCTACAACAGACATCATTGTTAGTAAATCAGTACAGCCTTGTAATATAAAGATAGTAACAATATACATATCATAAGGACTGGAGAGGTATTTGGTGCACATGATGTATATCATAGGCATGTGCACATTGAGATAGCAGGTGGGGCAAAACACATACTTAATATTTGGGTGCTTCTGTGGGGAGATGATGTCACTGTTTTTCAGCCAAACAATGTCAGGCAGGGGGTTTCCGATGGCTTTGACAGCCAACTCAACCAGAGTGCCTTTCTTGACACTGACGTTCTTCAGCTTCTCAATAAACTGGGGTCTGACCAGGTTCTCTTTGGCTGTACATGGAGAAACACACATGAGAACAATGCTATCATTCAACAATGGTTCAGTGCATTTGGAAATGATTCACACCCCTTGACTTTTCTAAAAAAAAAAAAAAATTATTTTTCTGATCAATCTACACAAATTATCCCATTATGACAAAGCAAAAACAGTTTTTTATAAATGTTTGCACATTTATAAAAAAAACTACAACTGAAATATCACATTTACATAAGTATTCAGAACATTTCCTCAGTACTTTGTTGAATCACCTTTGGCAGCGATTACAGCCTCAAGCTTTCTTAGTTATGACACTATAACCTTGGCACACCTGCATTTGGAGAGTTTCTCCCATTCATTTCTGCAGATCCTCTCAAGCATTGTCAGGTTGGATGGGGAGTGACGCTGCACACCTATTTTCAGGTCTCTGCAGAGATGTTCGATCGGGTTCAAGTTCGGCTCTGGCTGGGCCACTCAAGGAAGCCACTCCTGCGTTGTCTTGGCTGTGTGCTTAGGGCCGTTGTCCTGTTGGAAGGTGAACCTTCACCCCAGTCTGAGGTCCTGAGTACTCTGGAGCAAGTTTTCATCAAGGATCTCTCTGTACTTTGCTCCGTTTATCTTCCCTCTATCCTGACTAGTCTCCCAGTCCCTGCAGCTGAAAAACATCCCCACAGCATGATACTGTCACCACCATGCTTCACCATAGGGATGGTGCCAGGTTTCCTCCAGACGTAACGCTTGGCATTCAGGCCAAAGAGTTCAATCTTGGTTACATCAGAACAAAGAATCTTCTTTCTCATGGTCTGAGAGTCTTTAGGTGTCTTTTGGCAAACTCCAAGTAGGCTGTCATGTGCCTTTTACTGAGGAGTGGCTTCTGTCTGGCCACTCTACCATAAAGCCCTGATTGGTGGAGTGGAGCAGAGATGGTTGTCCTTCTGGAAAATTCTCCCATCTTCATAGAGGAACTTTGGAGCCATGTCAGAGCGACCATCGAGTTTTTGGTAACGTCCCTGACCAAGGCCCTTCTCCACCGATTGCTCAGTTTGGCCGGGTGGCCAGCTCTAGGAAGAGTCTTGGTGGTTCCAAACTTCTTCCATTTGAGATTGATGGAGGCTACTCTGTCCTTGGGGACCTTCAATGCTGCAGACATTTTTTGGTACCCTTCCCCAGATCTGTGCCTTGACACAATCCTGTCTCAGAGCTCTACAGACAAATCCTTGGTCTTTGCTATGACATGCCCTGTCAACTGTGGGACCTTATATAAACAGGTGTGTCTTTCCAAATCATGTCCAATCAGTTGAATTTACCACAGGTGGACTCCAGTCAAGTTGTAGAAACATCTCAAGGATGACCAATGGAAACAGGATTCACCTGAGTTCAATTTTGAGTCTCACAGCAAAATGTCTGAATACTTAACAATTTTTTTATACATTTACAATAAATTCTAAAAACCTGTTTTCGCTTTGTCATTATGGGGTATTGTGTGTAAATTGATGAGGAAAATGTCTTATTTATTCGATTTTAGAATAAGACTGTAATGTAAGAGAATGTGGAAAAAGTCAAGGGATCTGAATTATTTCCGAATGCACTGTATATGACAGTGCTTTTCAATTCTGCCCCTGGGGGGCTGCAAGGAGAGGATGAAAAACAGAAGTGTTTCAACCCTCCAGGACCTACATTGAAAAGCCCTGGTTTATTATGTATCAATACAAACTGACAATTATTTTTTTGCTTTAAAATGAGGAATGAGTATACCAGATACAATACAAAGATCTTACCATCAACTGTAAGTGTTATGGACACAGAGCTTTTCCCAGCTCTGTTTTGAGCAACTACCGTCCACTCTCCAGAGTCATGGGGCATGGCTGGAACCACAATCAGTGACTGAGTTCCATCTTCCTTCACCACTATCTTGTGGGTGTAATCATTGACAACTTGGTGTCCTGAACAGAACAAAGAAAGGAATAATAGTTCTAATATTTATTTTATAAAACATATCTTAGACGATGTATCATGTTTTCACATCACTTACCATTGTGGAACCAGAAAGTGTCAGGCATGGGTCTACCAACTACTTTCAGGTCAAATCTGGCAGTCTGCCCTTCAGCACACTTGAATGACTGTGGCTTCAAGACAAACACAGGCTTGTACAGTCTCTCAAGCTGACTCTCATCAGTGTCATCAAGCCTGCTTGCAGGAGAGCGGGCAGGAGAGCGGCTTGTAGAGCGTCCGGGAGAACGCCCGGGAGAGCGGCTTGTAGAGCATCCGGGAGAACGACTCAGAGATCTTGGGGACTGAGACCTGAGCAAATAAATACCAAAATCTGTGATACTTGGTATGTTTTATGATGTTAAAACAAATATACATTAAAATACATTTGGTAATAAAAATCTCACCTAATTCTCTGCATTGCCTGAGGTTCAGGTGTGTAACACTGAGCTACTGCAATGGCAGTGGGCTCCACATACAGTTTCCCAGAGCTCACAGAATTTCCCTTCATGTTGCTGGCAAATGCTGTGTAAACACCTTCATCTTCTGGCAGCACCACAGGAAGTCGCAGGCTGGCTCTACCATCCTGAAGACTCTCCATCTGGTAACGGCCGCCATGATGGATACGCTTGCCATCTTTGTACCATATGATCTATTGAGAGACAAGAAAAACTTGATGACTATATCAAATATACAACATTTTAAATTAAGTGGAATGGACACTTTGTATCAAATAAAAATACATGGTTTCTTTACTACCTTGGGTAGTGGAGTTCCTGCCATTTTGCAGTGGAAAGTGACCCCCATTCCTTCCATGATGCTGTAGTTTTTAACTGGAGTGGCAAAGGCTGACTGTACAGCCTCACGGTCTGTACAAGTCACCATCTCTTCCCGATCCTCAGTCACAATTTGTTGGTATGTAATCTGCAGGATGCGGATCTCAATCTCGTGGATAATCCTCTCCTCAAATGAAGAAATCTGGAGTTCCTGTAAAAAAACATTGGAATAAAGCATGTCTTGTCTCAAAACAAGTGGCTGAGAACAAATATAAAATATGATAACGTCACAATGATAGCACACTGCTAGCCTGGGTACCAGTCGATTTGTGCTAACATTCCACTCATTGTACTCCGTGTCAAACAGATTGGTACCCAGGTTAGTGTGTAGTTTTTTTTATTCATCCAAATACCTGAGTTCTAACAAAGCTTTGCATCTGTGCCATTCTCTGGATGTACTTCTGGTCATCATATTCGCTCACAACAACAGGGGAAACATTCGCCTGCACCGTAGTCACTTCATTATTATGGGTCATTTCATGTTTCTTCATGTATTCTTCATATTCCCCTGTAAACAACATATACAATGTATAAACAAAAGACAGGCCCAGTTGGTTTCACAGGCCCAGATATAGAAAATGAGTGTGTCCCAAATTGCACCCGATTCCCTATGTAATGCACTACTTTTGACCAAGGACCATATGGCTCTGGTCAAAAGTAGTGCACTACAGTATGTAAGGAACAGAGTGCCATTTAGGATGCATCATATTACTGGATTTGTAGTCCATGAGATTAAACAACATTCTGATTAAAGAGACTGACCTTCCTCCAGCAGACTGGCTGAGGCAGACTCTTCTCCAAGCTGGTTCCTGGCTACGATGGAGTACTCTCCAGCATCATCAGCAAACGTCATGGAGATCTCCAATTTACACACTCCACTCTCCTTATTGTAGTGCACTTTATATCTAATGGATGAATAAGTAATATATTGTAAACAGTACAATCAATTATCAATACACTCTTACAAATGCATAATAGAGATTCATTGAAAATGTGTCACAAGTAGGCTACCTGTATCCTGTAGTAAGGGGCACTCCAGTCTTCTTCCAGATAATGTTGGGCTTGTGGCTGCCTCCGATCTGGCACTCAAAGACAACTCTTCCGCCCTCCACCAACTTCTGTACAGTTGGTTTCTTGACAAAGAAGGGAGCGACAGCATCTGCAGTATCTACTGGTGATCCTGTGGTGATGACATTCACCTCTGACATGGTCTCCTCCTTTGCTTCAACAGCAAAGCTAGAAGAACGTTGGAAATATACAGTAATTAGGGCAAATGTATCTCAAAAAGTGCCTGAAATAAGATTAGACTTACGATGACCTTACAGTCGAAACATTAAAACGTTGAGCATAAAAGAACCTTGAAAATGTCTTATTTTTGAGTGAGGACCCTCTACTATTGAATCTGAAATAGGATTACTCCAACTTCTTTCATCCCCATTTGAAAAACTCAAACAGGGAAGATTCACTATGATCTGCTGGCAATTGATTTCATAATGTATAATGAGCAGCATAGAATGATTATACCTGCCAAGAGTTTGCAAATATAGTGGTAGAAAATAGTTGGCACTCACTGTTTCTCTTTAGTTGTAAAGTCAAACATAGTGACAGTTCTCTGCTGTGTCATCATTTCCTGCTGTGTCATCTCTTGTGTCATCTCTTCCCTGGTCTCAATCTCCTCAGTTACTAGAAGAAAGAAATGTATACAAGTATTAGCACATTCATAAACCAATACACCCAATTAACCATTTGGCAGTACAGTATTCAACCTCAACAGTAAGTAGTCATTGTAGACAGGAATGTAAAAAACGAAACTGCCTGTTTACCTTTGACAAGCAGGTAGCAGGATGTACTGATGGTTCCAGCCTCGCTAGTAGCAGTGCAAGTGAAGCGACCGCTGTCTTCTACGAAGGCCTCGCGGATGACCAGACGGGCACATTTACTCTCATAAGTGATCTGGAAGTCAATGGAGCTCTCAATTCTGTAGTCCTCTCTGAACCATATGATGCCAGGGGCAGGGTGACCAGTGATCTGACATTCCAGAGTCACAGATTCACCCTCAGTCACAGTCACGTTCTTCAAGCCCTGAAAAAAAATAATTTTTAAATATATTACAAAATATTGATGATATTTGACATAGATGAAGTTAGAAATGATGCTTGAATAGACAACAATAATGTATATATAGCCTGAAATAAAGCCACTAGAGAAATACTTACAGCTACAAGAGTAGGTGGCACAACTGGCTCTTCTGCATGGGATGGGACTGCTGCAGTCTCAACAATCTGTTAAAATGCATATAAGTTACAAAAAGTCACAAACAGTACAGTATCTGAACTATGACTTTAGGAGTGGTGAAACATGGGTGAAATGGATGCAAGTTAAGAATTAATCCTAGAAAGAAGAAGAGTTGTGACAACAGGTTGGAAACAGATAAATGAAGAGGAAGAAGAGCAGAGCAAGCTAGGTTTTCTTTATGAAGCAAATGGATTCTGAAACAAAGGGGACGTAGCGTGGCTTCAGCGTTATGGTGAAGAGGAGGTTTACCAATACCAATCAGTGAGGTGAGACTCCACACAGTGTTATTTTAGAGGGCGCAACACTCCAGACTACAAACCTTTGTTTCCAAAGTCTTATACATTTGCTCCATTCCCCCTGTAAACCTAGCGCCTATCTCAGTCTGTAACTGATTGTCGAAATCATCTTTTGATCAACATGTGCAGAGGTAGAGGATAACTCTTTCTGCAGTGTGGCAATAGCAGAACCTGCTACTGAAACCTGACCAAACCAAGGAAAATACCATTATCATCACGAATCAGAACAAAGCATTATGATATTGCCTGCTTTGTTTAGCAATATTAAGGACGATCACTTAAAAATATAATGGAATGGATAACGATGTACAGTATACGGATGAAGTGAGCATTCGAATAAAAAAACAAAATACCTTATTTACATAAGTATTCAGACCCTTTGCTATAAGACTCAAAATCTATCTCCATTGATCATCCTTGAGATGTTTCTACAACTTGATTGGTGTCCACCTGTGGTAAATTCAACTGATTGGATGTGATTTGGAAAGGCACACACCTGTCTACATGAGGTCCCACAGTTGACAGTGCACGTCAGAGCAAAAAAACAAGCCATGAGGTCAAGGGAACCGCCGTAAAGCTCCAAGAAAAGATTGTAACGAGGCACAGATCTGGGGAAGGGTACCAAAACATTTCTCCAGCATTGAAAGGTCCCCAAGAACACAGTGGCCTCCATCATTCTTAAATGGAAGAAGTTTGGCACCACCACAAATCTTCCTAGAGCTGGCTGCCCGGCCAAACTGAGCAATCGGGGGAGGGCCTTGGTCAGGGAGGTGACCAAGAACCCGATGGTGACTCTGACAGAGCTCCAGAGTTTCTCTGTGGAGATAGGAGAACCTTCCAGAAGGACAACCATCTCTGCAGCACTCAACCAATCAGGTCTTTATGGTAGAGTGGCCAGATGGAAGACACTCCTTAGTAAAAAGCACATGACAGCCCACTTGGAGTTTGCCAAAAGGTGCCTACAGACTCTCAGTCCATGAGAAACAAGATTGTTCTGATGAAACCAAGATTGAACTTTTTAGCCTGAATGCCAAGCGTCACGTCCGGGGGAAACCTGGCACCATCCCTACCGTGAAGCGTGGTGATGGCAGCATCATGTTGTGGGGATGTACAGTCGTGGCCAAAAGTTTTGAGAATGAGACAAATATTAATTTCCACAAAGTTTGCTGCTTCAGTGTCTTTAGATATTTCTGTCAGATGTTACTATGGAATACTGAAGTATAATTACAAGCATTTCACAAGTGTCAAAGGCTTTTATTGACAATTACATGAAGTTGATGCAGAGTCAATATTTGCAGTGTTGGCCCTTCTTTTTCAAGACCTCTGCAATCCGCCCTGGCATGCTGTCAATTAACTTCTGGGCCACATCCTGACTGATGGCAGCCCATTCTTGCATAATCAATGCTTGGAGTTTGTCAGAATTTGTGGGTTTTTGTTAGTCCACTCGCCTCTTGAGGATTGACCACAAGTTCTCAATGGGATTAAGGTCTGGGGAGTTTCCTGGCCATGGACCCAAAATATTGATGTTTTGTTCCCCAAGCCACTTAGTTATCACTTTTGCCTTATGGCAAGGTGGTCCATCATGCTGGAAAAGGCATTGTTCGTCACCAAACTGTTCCTGGATGGTTGCGAGACTTTACCCCAGTCCTCAGCAGTCCAATCTCTGTACCTTTTGCAGAATATTAGTCTGTCCCTGATGTTTTTCCTGGAGAGAAGTGGCTTCTTTGCCACTCCAAAAGTCTTCGCCTCACTGTGCGTGCAGATGCACTCACACCTGCCTGCTGCCATTCCTAAGCAAGCTCTGTAATTGTGGTGCCCCGATCCCGCAGCTGAATCAACTTTAGGAGACGGTCCTGGCACTTTCTGGACTTTCTTGGGTGCCCTGAAGCCTTCTTCACAACAATTGAACCGCTCTCCTTGAAGTTCTTCATAATCCCATAAATGGTTGATTTAGGTACAATCTTACTGGCAGCAATATCCTTGCCTGTGAAGCCCTTTTTGTGCAAAGCAATGATGACGGCACGTGTTTCCTTGCAGGTAACCATGGTTGACAGAGGAAGAACAATGATTCCAAGCACCACCCTCCTTTTGAAGCTTCTAATCTGTTATTCGAACTCAATCAGCATTACAGAGTGATCTCCAGCCTTGTCCTTGCCAACACTCACACACACCTGTGTTAACGAGAGAATCACTGACATGATGTCAGCTGGTCCTTTTGTGGCAGGGCTGAAATCCAGTGGAAATGTGTTTTTGGGGATTCAGTTAATTTGCATGGCAAAGAGGGACTTTGCAATTAATTGCAATTAATTTGATCACTTTTCATATTATTATGGAGTATATGCAAATTGCCATCATAACAACTGAGGCAGCAGACTTTGTGAAAATTAATATTTGTGTCATTCTCAAAACTTTTGGCCACAACTTTATTTCAGCGGCAGTGACTGGGAGACTAGTCAGGATCGAGGGAAAGATGAAGGGAGCAAAGTACAGAGAGATTCTTGATGAAAACCTGCTCCAGAGCGCTCAGAACCCCAGAATGGGGTGAAGGTTTACCTTCCAACAGGACAACGACTCTTAGCACACAGCCAAGACGACGCAGGTGTGGCTTCGGGACAACTCTCTGAATGAACTTGAGTGCCCCAGCTCGAGCCCAGACTCGAAATCGATCGAACATCTCTGTAGAGACCTGGAAATGTAGAGACCCCATCCAACCTGGCAGAGCTTGAGGGGATCTGCAGGGAAGAATGGGAGAAACTCCCCAAATACAGGTGTGCCAAGCGTATAGCGTCATACCCAAGAAGACAAGGCTGTAATCGCTGCGAAATGTGTTTCAACAAAGTACTGAGTAAAGGGTCTGAATACTTATGTACATGTGATATTTCAGTTTTTTATTTTCAATAAATGTGCAAAAATTTCTAAAAACTTGTTTTTGCTTTGTTATTATGGAGTATTGTGTGTAGATTGATGAGGGGGGGAAACAATTTAATACATTTTAGAATAAGCCTGTAACGAAACACAATGTGGAAAAATCTAAACTTTCTGAATGCACTGTATACTAACTGAAGCACTACAACAATTGTATACCACTGCTTGCCTGATTTGACCTATGCTTACCTCATAGCTATGGTCAGGTTTAGGAACCATAACTTTTGAAACTGTGAAATGTGGAATTGGGGATGGCGCAGGAGCAGCATCCACGTGGGCGATAGTAGTTTCTGTACTTCTTTGTATCTAAAGTAACCAACAGAGTGTGGATAGAGTGAGGACAATAAACTCAATGCAGAAATTAGAATAACAAGCAGGACATTACATATAATGTTATCGGAGAAAACTTGGCAATAAGCATCTTTTCATAATAAAAAGATAGCAAACCTGGGTTACATGAATACTCTGGTCATCAGCTGTTGTTTGAATTGCCATTGGTGGTATCATTGGTATATGCACAGCCTCAGTTGTCACTGTGACTTGTTGCTCAGTGGTAGACAGCATTGACTGCTGTTTTAAATCAGATTCATAAGTTTCCTCTCCAGCATGACCCTTCTCTCCATGCATTGGCTTCCGAACACGTGCTAGGTCAACAGCAGCAACAACTGTAGCCTTTGCCTCCGCTTTTTTCCCACCCTCAACCTTTGAGACAACAAGCAGTGAATGTCATCTAGCACATAGACAGCATACACATCATCCATAGCAGCAGTCACTTCAACAGCAAACAGATTCACATTCTGATTACAAACACTCTGGACAAACTCAACACCCCTGTATATAAAACAAGTCTTGATGTGCATTACCTAGTAATAACATGTCATCGTTAAAGCATGGAATCGTGTTAGTTTGAGTAGGTTGTGTAATATTGAAAATGAATCATGCAGGTGCACAATAGAATTACCAAGGATCTGCTCAACAGACTTGTGTGCACTCGGACACGTGCTAAACAGATTTGTGTGCACTCGGACACGTGCTAAACAGATTTGTGTGCACTTGGACACGTGCTAAACAGACTTGTGTGCACTCGGACACGTGCTCAACAGACTTGTGTGCACTCGGACACGTGCTAAACAGATTTGTGTGCACTCGGACACGTGCTAAACAGACTTGTGTGCACTCGGACACGTGCTAAACAGATTTGTGTGCACTCGGACACGTGATAAACAGATTTGTGTGCACTCGGACACGTGCTAAACAGACTTGTGTGCACTCGGACACGTGCTAAACAGACTTGTGTGCACTCGGACACGTGCTAAACAGACTTGTGTGCACTCGGACACGTGCTAAGCAGACTTGTGTGCACTCGGACACGTGCTAAACAGACTTGTGTGCACTCGGACACGTGCTAAACAGACTTGTGTGCACTCGGACACGTGCTAAACAGACTTGTGTGCACTCGGACACGTGCTAAACAGACTTGTGTGCACTCGGACACGTGCTCAACAGACTTGTGTGCACTCGGACACGTGCTCAACAGACTTGACACCGAAATGTCCTCTTCTAATCGGTATGTTCAAAATACGGACTTAAATCACTGCCTTAAGTGCGGAGAAAATGGGTTCATGCAGTGACTTCAATTTAAATAGTGCTAACATACTGTATAGTTGATGTGAGCGATTTGGGAAAGTGCTCAGAGAAGTAAACAAAACAATACAGTACGTCCAATCTTTAAGCTTCCTGCCTCTTGGTTGTCATCATACATGTGACAGTGGAGATATCCATTTCTCTGTGCTGTAGCACAGCGTCATCAGTGCGTGTCTCTATAGCTGATTCAACAGCTATAGAGTCTGGCATGATCTATATTATGAACTGGCCAGGGGCAGGATAGTTATACAGTATATTAGGTGTATAAATAATGATAATATTAATAACACATATCAACATTAGAGGAGAGCTCAACACACCAAAGGGAATGTGAAAAATTAACCATAAGGAATGTTACAAAATCACAGATGGTTGTGAGGTCAAATATGTGGGTACGGGGAAAAGACACCAATTTAACATGGAAAACTGTCTATGTTTATCAGGGATAATGTTATTAAGCGTGAGTGGGGTCTACCGATGTGGGCTGTGGTGACAGAAGAAAGGGAAATAAATCAATCATTGAAGTGAAGGGAAGGACGACAGGGTTGTACTTTTTAATGAATGAACTACCTGTTCCCTTGTTGTGGACATTAACACCACAGTAGAAGAGGTGCTAAAGGTGCTGTGTCTCTGTACCGGGCTGCACCACCGGCACCGGCTCTGGCACCGGCTCTGGCACCGGCTCTGGAACCGGCTCTGGTGTAAAACCAGCAGACTTGCGGCTGCAAGCTTGGTCCACAGCTGCTACCACAGTAGCTACAGCAATGCTTTTATCTTCCACCTCATGCTGTGCCTCCTAGCATACATTAGTACCGTTAGGATCCAATCAAAGTCATTATCAGTTTTATTGATAATAGCTGCATACAGATATGTCACTATCACCTTATTGATAATAGATGCAATCTTAAATAGCTACAATCATCTCATCTCTAGAGGGCTGGATCATTACTTTCTAAATTCAGACAACCGAGCCTAAGCCATGTTAGATCCAAAAATACATCCATGAAGTCAAATATTCATTGTACAGGATATTTGAACTGATTTAGGCCCGTATCAGCGAATCAAAGCCGTTCACAATCTTACCTTATGAACGC
This sequence comes from Oncorhynchus kisutch, assembly GCF_002021735.2. Lineage (NCBI taxonomy): Eukaryota > Metazoa > Chordata > Actinopteri > Salmoniformes > Salmonidae > Oncorhynchus > Oncorhynchus kisutch. Next base: position 32,084,607 of record NC_034199.2, on the reverse strand, counting down.
TCATGCACATACACCAATCAGCCTCAAGATGTCTCTGCCACAGAGAGAGTTGAGAGAGGGGTTCCTATGAAATAGGAATCTCCTTACCTCTCTCACAGCGACACCAGATACAGCGGCACCAGTCGTTTGCGATCCATAAGAGTCCTCCCAGTGCTGCTCCATGTGAACCTGGGTAGCAGACATGGAGGCCTGGGCATGGGTGGCAGACATGGAGGCCTGGGCATGGGTGGCAGACATGGAGGCCTGGGCATGGGTGGCAGACATGGAGGCCTGGGCATGGGTGGCAGACATGGAGGCCTGGGCATGGGTGGCAGACATGGAGGCCTGGGCATGGGTGGCAGACATGGAGGCCTGGGTATGGGTGGCACTAGAAGTCCTGCTGCTGGAATAGCTGCTGGAACCTTCCACCAAGTCTCCCTGCTTCCATGGTGGGGGGACATTAGGACCATGGGCTACCTTTTTCCGTGTGGTCAGTGGGGATTTAACTGGTCTGATTGGGGACACAGACAGTCTTGATGAGGGGGATACAGGCCTGTGTTAAACAAAGAGACAGAAAATATCAAAACATTTAAAAATGTGTAGTATTCATATATTACCAAAATGGTGTTTTGTAGTGTTAATAAACAAATAAGTAAGTAATATGTTTATTATGTAATTACTGTTTTCTAAGGTAATTTATAGGGAACCTAAATACCAGGTCATTTCTGTATTATAAAATAACCATGGTCTTATTCCCTATGGAGATTGAGGTAAACTACCTGTCTGTGGCATTCAATGAAACACTTTATTTTATGTAGGATTGATATAAAGTGTTTTACCTGACAGGGGCCGGAGTTGGCACCTTGACACGTCTCACAGGTGATGGTGACTGATGACGTCCGCCTGAGGTTGGCTTTGGAGGCACACGTGGTGGGGTCATGTGTGCTTGGTGGCTCACTACACCACCTTCAACACGCATTTGCATGGATGAGGATTCAAAATGAGCCTCCATACTCTGAAAATAAAACAACAGAAAAGGTTAGTGTTTTATCTGAATGATAGATAGCGTCAACAGACAGACAGAGATACAAATGTCATGTCTATTCATGTCTATTTACCCTTGTCTCAACTCTGGTCTGAGAGGAGGCTGACACAACAGTTTTGGACTTCTTGGCAGGCACAGCTTCTCCCCCTAGACAGAAACAAATATAAATATGAATTATCCATAAAATTATTGAACATGATGACAACAAGTTGTAAATCAAATTAAGTTTAGGCTACATGTCAATATGGAATTCACTGCCCACGGGCCCTTTGAGCCTATCACAGTTTCCATTCAGTTTCAATGAATTGGCTCATTGAAGGCGTACTTAATATATTTACAGTTACTTAACGTTATTTCTGCAGTCATTAATCAAATTGATAGAGTCACTCTGACCCTGAAGGGGTTCCAGATTTGAGTTGTATCAGCTTGAAAAAATAATGGAATACACCCACTAAGCCACACCTTCAATATTTTCCCAGTGCGCCTTGCCTTTTCGAGTGAATTGTAGAGTTACCACCCATGAGTGTGTTTGTTAGTGACAGAATTAATTCATGTTCAGTCCTGCAGCCTTTACAAAATGAGTTAATAGGCACATGTTATAATTATAATAAGTTCTCTGTGACAATACATTACATATTTCATGAAGTCTTATTTTGAGACCTAGCTTTACTCTAATACAGGTGCCTTGAAACTCATGAACTACAGGCAACATCAGGCCCAAAATGTTCATGTTCTTTCCCAAAATGTTCATATTTTCAAAAGAATCCTGGTTGAAGGATTTCCAGGAATCTTCCAACTGGGATTTCTGGAAAACCTAAAAATGTACCTGAATTTTACAACCCTTCCTGCAAGTCACATTATGCTGGCTTGCAAAGTGATGTGTAATTCCTATTGGAATCCAGCCAGAGTTAGGATATCCAACAGTTGATATTTGTATCATAATGACTGCCAGGGTTAGGAACAGTGTGAGGAGACTACATAAGCCATTTCATATGGAACAACCATTTCAGTAACAGGTAAAAAAAAGAAAAAAAACGAATGATGGTATTAGTTTAGAAAAATGTATGTGATAAATCTCATGCTACACAAAGATAAATAAATCACTTAATATACATGCAAATACACAGATATGAAAAACAATTCCAAAAAATCTACATTCGGTAAGCATGCTGGGGAAAAAGTTAACTTATAAAATACAGTTGATGTGACTTCTCAATTAGTTTTGAATCTGTACCACATAAACATTTTAAGTAATAATGACTCACTAGAAGTATTTGAGTTAAAAATGCCTTACAGTGTAGGTAGTCACCTCTCTAGGCTAGATTAATTATATTTTCTGTCCAAAAAACAGCAAGGAAATGCACAATTAAATCATTGAAACAGGAATTATCTTGTAACCCAGAGAAGGCTGTTACAATGGCGGTTTTCCAAAAGCCCAAACACGCTAAAATGTGTCGCAGGCGATATGGTTGGAGCACGGCAAATTTAGGGACAGAACATGTTGCCCATAATCACACACCACAAATCAACTGGATCAACTTTATCTCACCTTGAACCAGTAGTTCAGCAGTGGAGGTAGCCCGTCCACTGCTGTTTGAAGCATTTACAGAGTAAGTTCCAGAATCTTCTGGGAAGGCTTCGGCAATCAACAAACTGTAAAGGTCTCCTTCTTGAACAATCTGAAAGTCAGCAGAGCTCTGTATCTCAGCTCCCTCTCTGTAGAACTTTACCACAGGTGTAGGGATTCCTGCAACACGAACATCCAGTCTCACTTGGCTTCCTTGTCTCACGGTCATACTCTGAAGTCTCTGAATAAAGTTGGGCTGCGCGGTCTCCGCTGTAATAATAAATTAAATGGAAAAATACGTTTTCTTAAATGTGATTTTTTATTTTTTAAGTGGTGGAAGTGAGCAGCACCACAGATGTCCATTGGTAGACGGGGGGCAAATGCAACTGGTGGAGACCAGGGGAAATTGTAACACTATTTGTCTTAATTTTCATTCGGCCTACCCAGAGACCACTTATACCAGTCACTTTTTAAATAGGAAACGTACATCTATCTACTTATCATTCACCATGTAGGGTAAAGGTCGCTACGGAAGATGTTTGGATCACAATATAGATTTTCATCCAAATTGTCTGACATTACATTTGCTCCTAAGCCCGGGGTCAGTGGTAGCAGTAGACATGGTGGTCAATTATAACACCTACTGTATTGTTTTACTTTAAAGGTGATTGAACATACATTTGCTTTGTGTAAAATAGTAAGTGGCAAACAACAGTTTCCCGATTTCAATATTGGATGTGTAAAATGTAAACAACATGGCAGCTACCACTCTCATCATTGCAAATGAGTGCTGTTAATTGAACAATTCTGTAAAGTAAGTGAGCAATGAAGGCCTACAGTACTGGTGGTCAGTCACTTGGACAGGCTGCTTTTAAGAGCTTTATTCATAATGAATACTATGAATACTGAGTTTTGCAGAAGATTAGACACAAACGTTCAATGTTTTACCTGAGTGCAGTAACCATTAGTAACCATTAGGAGAAACCACAGTGCATATGCTGGCAAAAAAAAGAACATAACACAATACTCTGGTTCTCTCACCTGTAACAAGAAGTTCAGCGGTGCTAGTGGCTTGTCCAGCACCATTGGTGGCTCTCACAGAAAATATTCCACTGTGTGCGGCTGTCACAGCAGGGATCATCAGAACAGCGCGGCCATCGCTGAACGAGATCTGTGCGCCGGGCAGAGCGGCAGCGGAAAGAACCTGGCCATCACGGAACCAGCTCACCTCAGGAACTGGAGAACCTTTAGATCAAGTCAACATTCTAGTCAGCACTGAGCAGAGATGAAGATGGTGATGATGAACAAGCAGTTACAATTCAGAGGAAAGCATTTTCTCCCAGGAACTACAAAAGGCCTGCAATATCACATAGGGCCGGCTTCCCAGGCACAGATTAAGCCTAGTCCAGAACTCAAAAGCATTTTCAATGGTGATTCTCCATTGAAAGAGCTTTTTACTAAAGTCTAGGCTTAATCTGTGTCTGGGAATCCAATCAATTAATAGGGTACTTATTACTTGTTTATAGACTTCATAAAATGTTGCTGTGCAAAGGCTTTATATCTGCGGTTTTACATCAATGATTCAACACATTCAGACTGCATCTACAATACCAGTCAAAAATTTGGACACACCTACTCATTCAAGGGTTTTTCTTTATTTTTATTTCTAATGCCAAGAGTGTGCAAAGCTGTCATCAAGGCAAAGGATGGCTACTTTGAAGAAACTCAAATATAAAATATATTTGGATTTGTTTAACACTTTTTTGGTTACTACATGATTCCATATCTGTTATTTCATAGTTTTGATGTCTTCACTATTATTCTACAATGTTGAAAATACTCGAAATAAATAAAAACCCATGAACGAGTAGGCGTGTCCAAACTTTTGACTAGGTCTTGTATGTTTGGACATTCAGCTATATTCATGAGGTATAGTTGAAGAACATAAGAGATCTCCTTACCACTAACTTGAGCCTCAAACGTTGCAGCACTACCCTCTAGTGCCACACCGCTTTGCAGAGGCTGTGTAAATGTTGGTGCCTGTGTTGACATTGTGGACGGCACCCTAAGAGACACAACAAAGCACATCACCAAATCACTCACACACCATAAATCTATCTTATTAATCTTTTACAATAATTGAATGGTAAAATCCCTGAACAAAGCAAATCCATGACTAAAAAGCATTGTCAAATGGAGATTCTCCATCGAAAGGGCTTTGATTCCAGGACTAGGTTTAATCAGAATAATCTACCTTTCGACTCTGTCAATCACCATATTCTTATCGGCAGACTCAGTAGCCTCGGTTTTTCGGATGACTGCCTTGCCTGGTTCACCAATTACTTTGCAGACAGAGTTCAGTGTGTCAAATCGGAGGGCATGCTGTCCGGTCCTCTGGCAGTCTCTATGGGGGTGCCACAGGGTTCAATTCTCGGGCCGACTCTTTTCTCTGTGTATATCAATGATGTTGCTCTTGCTGCGGGCGATTCCCTGATCCACCTCTACGCAGACGACACCATTCTATATACTTTCGGCCCGTCTTTGGACACTGTGCTATCTAACCTCCAAACAAGCTTCAATGCCATACAACACTCCTTCCGTGGCCTCCAACTGCTCTTAAACGCTAGTAAAACCAAATGCATGCTTTTCAACCGGTCGCTGCCTGCACCTGCATGCCCGACTAGCATCACCACCCTGGATGGTTCCGACCTAGAATATGTGGACGTCTATAAGTACCTAGGTGTCTGGCTAGACTGCAAACTCTCCTTCCAGACTCATATCAAACATCTCCAATCGAAAATCAAATCAAGAGTCGGCTTTCTATTCCGCAACAAAGCCTCCTTCACTCAAGCCGCCAAGCTTACCCTAGTAAAACTGACTATCCTACCGATCCTCGACTTCGGCGATGTCATCTACAAAATGGCTTCCAACACTCTACTCAGCAAACTGGATGCAGTCTATCACAGTGCCATCCGTTTTGTCACTAAAGCACCTTATACTACCCACCACTGCGACTTGTATGCTCTAGTCGGCTGGCCCTCGCTACATATTCGTCGCCAGACCCACTGGCTCCAGGTCATCTACAAGTCTATGCTAGGTAAAGCTCCGCCTTATCTCAGCTCACTGGTCACGATGGCAACACCCATCCGTAGCACGCGCTCCAGCAGGTGTATCTCACTGATCATCCCTAAAGCCAACACCTCATTTGGCCGCCTTTCGTTCCAGTACTCTGCTGCCTGTGACTGGAACGAATTGCAAAAATCGCTGAAGTTGGAGACTTTCATCTCCCTCACCAACTTCAAACATCAGCTATCTGAGCAGCTAACCGATCGCTGCAGCTGTACATAGTCTATTGGTAAATAGCCCACCCTTTTCACCTACCTCATCCCCGTACTGTTTTTATTTATTTACTTTTCTGCTCTTCTGCACACCAATATCTCTACCTGTACATGACCATCTGATCTTTTATCACTCCAGTGTTAATCTGCAAAATTGTAATTATTTGCCTACCTCCTCATGCCTTTTGCACACATTGTATATAGACCCCCCCTTCGTTTTCTACTGTGTTATTGACTTGTTAATTGTTTACTCCATGTGTAACTCTTTGTTGTATGCTCACACTGCTATGCTTTATCTTGGCCAGGTCGCAGTTGCAAATGAGAACTTGTTCTCAACTAGCCTACCTGGTTAAATAAAGGTAAAATAAAATAAAATAAATAAAATCTTTTACAGTAGTTTTATGGCAAATACATTTGAACTCTACATTTGAACTCAATTCTTAGTTTATGAGAGTGTTATGTCACTTGTCACATCACCAAGCCAATGAAGATGAGTCTACCTTTCTTTTTACATCTTTTACATATGCAAATTAAACCTTAACATCAAATGAACCCAGCATGTATTATTCGCCAATGAGTATCTAATCACTTGTGTCATATCCAGCACCTGGCTTACTGTCACTTGAGCTATCAGAGGATCCATGAGATCTGGGTGTTAGGCCGAACACCAGGGCCACAGCTCCGTGTGACAGCTCACAGACAAGACAGTAACAACTGGAAGCTAGCTAGCTACCCCACACACACACTTAAATAACAGATGGCCAACTGGCCTTACATCACTGTTTAATGATTTCCAGTTAAATTAATGTTGATATATTTCAAGTTAAGGTAATAAATTACAGTGTAACACTTTACATTACAGTGACCTTATTACTGTGCAAGTATTCCTGTAAGTACAGTGTAACAAGTACTGTAATTACTCAATGTTACACTGTATGTACACTGTATTAAGGGTAAGGCAAGTGTTACTCAATGTAACTAATAGGTGTGTAATAGATTATTTATAACTCAAACTAAACAGAACATATCCCTTGACGTCAGCTGTTAGGCCTACAGTTACACTAGGCCTATACAACGCATATGCCTTGACTGGGCCTATGTTTAAGTGCTAAAATGTCTGCCATTGCCGTTCCAGTTCCAGATACAACATAATCCACCAAGTCATCTTTAAATAGCAGCTGGATAACATATCAACATGAGGTTTTGGAATTAAGTATTAATAAACCAGTCATGAATTTAAAGACTGTGTCATCTCCAACAATGTACAAAACACTGCAAATTTAAAGCTTAATATTTTAAGAACTTGTTTAGGACTATAGATAGAACAGCTTAAATTTAGTAGGCCTGGACTTTCAATCCAGTACAGGCCTAGAATCGATCATTTATTGACATACATTATTCAACCCAAAAATATGAGCCATTAAGCACTATAGTATCACATTACCTTTCATCCTTAGATACAACGCACATCAAATATAGATTACATTTTTTTAATTGAACCTTTATTTTACGAGGCAAGTCAGTTAAGAACACATTATTATTTACAATGACAGCCAAACCCGGACGACGCTGGCCCCTATGGGACTCCCAATCACGGCGGGATGTGATGCAGCCTGGATTCAAACCAGGTTCTGCAGTGAAATCTCTTGCACTGAGATGCATTATCTTAGATTACTGCACCACTTGGGAGCCTTAATGAAACGAAATATCACAACTTCCATAGAATGGAACATCAATGAAGCTAGCAGAGAACAGTTATTCTTCATCCGGATAAACAGAATATCACTTCAGAAAGTATAACTTTGAAAAACTTCACCTCGAGAAATCTCCACAGATCATTAAACAATGGCCTGAGTATATACTGTTCAGAAAGTATACATTGGCGCAACAATTAACTAAGGCATTGCCTTAACAATCAATTATAGCCTGCATCATATCGATAATGTATGAAAACTATCCAAAACTGTAAACTTTTGATGAGCCATGTAACACAAATTGGAACGCTCTAAAAATACTCGGTACCAGACTTGATTGACAGTCACCATGTGACACATAACTGGAGGTGCAACTGATAGCCCTGCTGCTGATTCCCTTAAAAAGACATTGCTCCGCAGCTGGGATACCACTCTAACGCTAATACGGGCTATTCTGGGAGCTTCTCAAATCATTTCACCAAATAGAAAAAACCTTGAATTAAAAGCATTAGTTCTTAATAAGGTATGCATTTAAAATAAAACATTCATAATGTTAAGTGATTCCCATAATATATTTTGAGACACGTGTCTCCAATTAGGTGGAAATCACCAATTGTCACGTTATTCTTTTGGAATTAGTATATACAGATAACACAATATTAATTGACAAGCACTGCATTAGTATAGGTTAAGGTTTAATGAACGACAATGACTTACTTGTATCCACAAGAGTGCCTGGATTTGATTGGGGGAAGCCCAGGAGTTTTATCTCATCAGAAATCTCCTTATCCAGAAATGTTGACAGAAAATCCAATGTGAGAACAGTTTAGCCTCAAAGAAACCCCAAAAAACAAAACCACACAGTGTAGCTGTGTAGTTTTGTTTTTTTTCCTTATGCAATCCCTACACCCGAGGCAAGGCTGGGAATGCTCCAACTGCTCAGAAGTGACAATATGGTTGTGTTACTTTTTATACCCCTGGGCAAATCAGCATCATCAGTGCATCCGCTCTCCTTATTGGTCTGCCACTCAGAGGGGCTGATGGGAGATGGGAAGCTATATTATGCAAGCTCACACCTGTCACTCACTTCACTTAACATTGTCCAGGCACTGTTGTCACTGCTTGGGTTCATTTGCCTTTCTTTTGACACAAAACATTTAGCTTTGAATGACTATCTTCTTGAATAAGGACAATCTTTCATATCCCCAAATGCTACCACTATGTCAATTTCTGTTCTAAAATGTAAAAGTACCTCATTTAATTTATTGACCAAATGGAAAGCGTGGCTATGCTTGTCACTCAGATCCTGGGCTACCCCCCATCACCTACGCAGCAAGACTGGAACAAATTATGCCATTAGAGGAACAGGGGCATTGTTTACATATGGCTGCTAAATACTTGTGGCAGCTATGTTAGTATGTGTACATTTTCCTGTCTTTATATACAAAGATGTATAATAGTCTGTACAGCCTTATTCTAAAATTGATTAAATAAAAAAAATCCTCATCAATCTACTCACAATACCCCATAATGACAAAGCAAAAACAGGTTTTTAGATATTTGCAAATGTATATAAAAAAAAACAGAAATACCTTTCTTACATAATTATTCAGACCCTGTACCTCATTGACTCTGCCCTTGATTACTGACCTCTGCCTGCCCTCGACCTGCCCTAGCCTGTCCCCTTGTGTAATAAATATTTTGAGAATTGTACTATCCGCCTCCCGTGTCTGCAGCTGGGTCATATCCTGAGTCGTAGTAGTACGAACTGGCCATGACTGACCCAGCAGACTCGGACTAGCTCTGCAACACTGTCTCCTCACAAGGAGCCACCATTAGAAGACGTGAGGAGATGCTACGGAACCTTATGGAAAGATTCCACAACGTGGCAGAACGCCATGACCAAACCTTCCACCCCTTACTGGAGCAATTCTGCGAGCCATCTAATAGGCAGCAAGCCACAACGGTACCTGCCCAGACTCTCAGTAACATCATTACAAGCGGTGCTTCTCCCCTTCCTAATCCGGCTCTCCGAGAACCCCACCTACCTCCTCCGGAGCCCTACACTGGGGATCCTGAAACATGCCAGGCGTTTCTCTCCCGGTGCTCCCTCATCTTTGAGCTGCAGCCCTGTTCGCTTCCTTCGGATCGCTTGAAGATAGCGTACCTTAAAACGCTGTCTGGGAGGGCGCTCACCTGGGCTACGGTGGTGTGGGAACAAGAAACCGCCGTGTGCCATAATCTGGAGGCGTTCGTAGAGGAGGTAAGGAAGGTGTTCGATTCTCCGATGTACGGGAGAGAGGTGGCTCGGAAACTGTGTCTGCAAAGTGCGTCAGGATTCCCGTAGAGTGGCTGACTTCCCTATTCGACACCTTCCATCATGGATTATCGGAGAGGATTGAAGACAAGATACCCATGGACCTCGACTCCCGGAAGTCCCCGACACCTACACGCCTGAGAGAATCCGGAGTTACCTGAGTTCCCTCATCAAGGACTGTCGATTCATCTCCTCCGGGGCCCATGCAACTGGGCAAGTCTATATTATCCCCTGAGGAACGTTCACACAGACTGAGCTCTGAAACCTGTCTGTATTTGGAACTTCGGGACGTTACATATCCACCTGAACAATAAAATACCCAGGTCCATCAGTAGGTACGAGTACGTTGGTGGGCCATACAGGGAGTCTCCCATCTCCCTTTACTCGTACTCCTCTCCATGCTATCCTATTGTGGGGTGACCGGTCTAAGTCTCTCCGGGTGATCCTGGACTCAAGAGTTTTATGGACACTGCCGTGGTGTCGGAGCTGGGACTCTCCACACAATCTCTCTCCGTTCCCATGTACGCCAGAGCAGTGAACGGACGCTCTATTGGCAGGATCAATCACAGCACCATTTTTATCAATCTGAGAGTGTCAGGGAATCACAGTGAGTCCATGCAGTTCCTGCTCATTGAATCTCCTCAATGGGATTGTCATGGCTCCAGAGGCACAACCCCCTGATCGACTGGGCTATGGGTTCTATCCTGGGGTGGAGCCCGTTTTGCCACGCACATTGCCTCTAGGTGGCGCAGCCTGCCCCTGGACATCCTCCCGTGTGCTTGGGTAAAGCTTTGGATCTCGCCACCATCCCTGCGGAGTATCAGGGCCTCCGGGAGGTTTTCAATAAGGCCTGCATCATATCTCTTCCTAAACATCGACCCTATGATTGTGCCACTGACCTCTTCCCTGGTACTACACCACCTCAGGGACGGCTCTATTCCCTGTCTGGTCCGGAGACCAAGGCCATGGAGTAGTACATTGAGGGCTGCTTGGAGCATTCGTCCTTCATCCTGCCGGCTCAGGGTTCTTCTTTGTGGAGAAGAACAAAACCCTCCGCCCGTGTATCGACTACCGGGGCCTCAATGACATCACGGTAAAGAAATGTTACTCACTCCTCTACGCGTCGTTCAAGCCTCTCCAGGTGGCGACTGTATTTTCGAAGTTGGACCTTCGGAACGCATACCATCTGGTTCAGATACGGGAAGGAGACGAATGGAAAACAGCCTTTAACACAGCTAGCAGGCACTACGAGTATCTGGTGATGCCATTCGGATTGACCAACGCTCCCACAGTGTTCCAGGCTCTAGTCAATGATGTGCTCCGTGACATGTTGAACAGATTTGTGTTCGTTTACCTTGACGACATCCTTGTCTTTTCCCGTTCGGTTCAGGAGCATGTCCTCACGTCCGACAAGTCCTGCAGCGCCCCCTGGAGAACCAGTTGTTTGTCAAGGCTGAGAAGTGTGAATTCCATCATTCCACTATCTCCTTTCTGGGATACGCCATCACAGCAGGGAACATTCAAATGCATCCTGACAAGGTGAGAGCAGTGGTTGATTGGACTCAACCCATGTCCAGAGTGCAGCTGCCACATTTTCTTGGGTTTGCACATTTCTACCGCCGCTTCTTTCGGGACTACAGCACCCTGGCTTCCCCCTCTTTACTCTCACTTGTCCCAAGGTTCTGTTCATGTGGTCCCCAGCTGCTTACCATGGGTTTTTGGATCTGAAGCATCGGTTCAACACAGCCCCCATCCACATCCATCCGGACATGTCCTGTGTCATGGTAATTTCCTGTATTACTAAACATTTGAGAGTGCAAACCACACACAAGTCAGAGTCATATTATAAAGTCCATCTTTAATTATATGAGCACCATAGCCCTGTGACTATAAATGAATTCAAATCAAATCAAATGTATTTATATAGCCCTTCGTACATCAGCTGATATCTCAAAGTGCTGTACAGAAACCCAGCCTAAAACCCCAAACAGCAAGCAATGCAGGTGTAGAAGCACGGTGGCTAGGAAAAACTCCCTAGAAAGGCCAAAACCTAGGAAGAAACCTAGAGAGGAACCAGGCTATGTGGGGTGTGCCGGGTGGAGATTATAACAGAACATGGCCAAGATGTTCAAATGTTCATAAATGACCAGCATGGTCGTATAATAATAAGGCAGAACAGTTGAAACTGGAGCAGCACGGTCAGATGGACTGGGGACAGCAAGGAGTCATCATGTCAGGTAGTCCTGGGGCATGGTCCTAGGGCTCAGGTCTGGAGCAGCAGCACGGCCAGGTGGACTGGGGACAGCAAGGAGTCATCATGTCAGGTAATCCTGGGGCATGGTCTCTCAGGTCCTCCGAGAGAGAGAAGGAGAGAATTAGAGAGAAGGAGAGAATTAGAGAACGCACACTTAGATTCACACAGGACACCGAATAGGACAGGAGAAGTACTCCAGATATAACAAACTGACCCCAGCCCCCCGACACATAAACTACTGCAGCATAAATACTGGAGGCTGAGACAGGAGGGGTCAGGAGACACTGTGGACCCATCTGAGGACACCCCCGGACAGGGCCAAACAGGAAGGATATAACCCCACCCACTTTGCCAAAGCACAGCCCCCACACCACTAGAGGGATATCTTCAACCACCAACTTACCATCCTGAGACAGGGCCGAGTATAGCCCACAAAGATCTCCGCCATGGCACAACCCAAGGGGGGGCGCCAACCCAGACAGGATGACCACATCAGTGAATCCACCCACTCAGGTGACGCACCCCTTCCAGGGACGGCATGAGAGAGCCCCAGTAAGCCAGTGACTCAGCCCCTGTAATAGGGTTAGAGGCAGAGAATCCCAGTGGAAAGAGGGGAACCGGCCAGGCAGAGACAGCAAGGGCGGTTCGTTGCTCCAGAGCCTTTCCGTTCACCTTCCCACTCCTGGGCCAGACTACACTCAATCATATGACCCACTGAAGAGATGAGTCTTCAGTAAAGACTTAAAGGTTGAGACCGAGTTTGCGTCTCTGACATGGGTAGGCAGACCGTTCCATAAAAATGGAGCTCTATAGGAGAAAGCCCTGCCTCCAGCTGTTTGCTTAGAAATTCTAGGGACAATTAGGAGGCCTGCGTCTTGTGACCGTAGCGTACGCGTAGGTATGTACGGCAGGACCAAATCAGAGAGATAGGTAGGAGCAAGCCCATGTAATGCTTTGTAGGTTAGCAGTAAAACCTTGAAATCAGCCCTTGCTTTGACAGGAAGCCAGTGTAGAGAGGCTAGCACTGGAGTAATACGATCACATTTTTTGGTTCTAGTCAGGATTCTAGCAGCCGTATTTAGCACCAACTGAAGTTTATTTAGTGCTTTATCCGGGTAGCCGGAAAGTAGAGCATTGCAGAAGTCTAACCTAGAAGTGACAAAAGCATGGATGAATTTTCTGCATCATTTTTGGACAGAAAGTTTCAGATTTTTGCAATGTTACGTAGATGGAAAAAAGCTGTCCTTGAAATGGTCTTGATATGTTCTTCAAAAGAGAGATCAGGGTCCAGAGTAATGCTGAGGTCCTTCACAGTTTTATCTGAGACGACTGTACAACCATTAAGATTAATTGTCAGATTCAACAGAAGATCTCTTTGTTTCTTGGGACCTAGAACAAGCATCTCTGTTTTGTCCGAGTTTAAAAGTAGAAAGTTTGCAGCCATCCACTTCCTTATGTCTGAAACACATGCTTCTAGCAAGGGCAATTTTGGGGCTTCACCATGTTTCATTGAAATGGACAGCTGTGTGTCATCCGCATAGCAGTGAAAGTTAACATTATGTTTTCGAATAACATCCCCAAGAGGTAAAATATATAGTGAAAACAATAGTGGTCCTAAAACGGAACCTTGAGGAACACCGAAATTTACAGTTGATTTGTCAGAGGACAAACCATTCACAGAGACAAACTGATATCTTTCCGACAGATAAGATCTAAACCAGGCCAGAACTTGTCCGTGTAGACCAATTTGGGTTTCCAATCTCTCCAAAAGAATGTGGTGATCGATGGTATCAAAAGCAGCACTAAGGTCTAGGAGCACGAGGACAGATGCAGAGCCTCGGTCCGATGCCATTAAAATGTCATTTACCACCTTCACAAGTGCCGTCTCAAGGCTATGATTGGGTCTAAGACATTGTTTGTCTTCAGGAAGGCAGTAAGTTGCTGCGCAACAGCCATTTCAATTTTTTTTGAGAGGAATGGAAGATTCGATATAGGCCGATAGTTTTTTATATTTTCTGGATCAAGGTTTGGCTATTTCAAGAGAGGCTTTATTACTGCCACTTTTAGTGAGTTTGGTACACATCCGGTGGATAGAGAGCTGTTTATTATGTTCAACATAGGAGGGCCAAGCACAGGAAGCAGCTCTTTCAGTAGTTTAGTTGGAATAGGGTCCAGTATGCAGCTTGAAGGTTTAGAGGCCATGATTATTTTCATCATTGTGTCAAGAGATATATTACTAAAACACTTGAGCATCTCTCTTGATCCTAGGTCCTGGGAGAGTTGTGCAGACTCAGGACAACTGAGCTTCGAAGGAATACGCGGATTTAAAGAGGAGTCCGTAATTTGCTTTCTAATAATCATAATCTTTTCCTCAAAGAAGTTCATGAATTTATCACTGCTAAAGTGAAAGTCATCCTCTCTTGGGGAATGCTGCTTTTTAGTTAGCTTTGCGACAGTATCAAAAAGGAATTTCGGATTGTTCTTATTTTCCTCAATTAAGTTTGAAAAATAGGATGATCAAGCAGCAGTAAGGGCTCTTCGGTACTGCACGGTACTGTCTTTCCAAGCTAGTCGGAAGACTTCCAGTTTGGTGTGGCGCCATTTCCGTTCCAATTTTCTGGAAGCTTGCTTCAGAGCTCGGGTATTTTCTGTGTACCAGGGAGCTAGTTTCTTATGAGAAATTCTCTGAGAGTGCTTACAAAACAGTTCTTAGTATCATTTATAGCCAAAACACACCCATCTCAACTCACATGACAAATAACAGATCTTAGGAACATTACACAAAGAACCTTTTACTTGAAAGAAGAGTATCCCATAGCTAGATAGCATTAGCTATAAATTATTGTTCAGTTTGGTCTCCTAAACAAAGTTTTCATCTCGTTCTTGGTACCACTTAGGAGCAAAACATTACCTTATCCAGTGGCATATATCAATTGTCAATTCTAGATACACCCATCTCAAATACACTCCCTCCTGGACAAGATCAGAAAAGACAGTGAGCCTCCTAGGCCATATACTAAATCAGGATAAGGGCAACCTCAGAGGGGACATTCAATAGTTATAGACACATTCCCATAAGAAGACAAGCCTGACCTCTCCCCTCTCTGGGCCCCTAGTGCCTAAGCCCTAGCAGAGAAGGAATAACTGCAAACTGCCAACAGTATTATCCAAAAGAAGACATTCTAATGACATATCTCACATAAGCATTATTATATTAATAAAACATCTTATTTATGAATGTTACCTAACTAATTCATCCCTAACACCCGTCAGTTTGTTGTAGAGCTCAATGCTTCTGACGTTGGAGATGGGGCGGTCTGCCCGGGACCAAAAGCTGCATCCCTGTGCCTTCCTGTCCCAGTGGAGGCACTGCCTTGAAAGGGCGCAACATCCATTCTTGGTGTGGACCAACCATAAGAATTAAGAATATCTCCACACCGCCAAGCACCTCAACTCTAGGCAGGCCCATTGAGCTGACACAATTTAATTTCCCCGGGGGGGGGGGGGGCTAACCGGGGGTTCGTCACAGATTTGGCTCGGTCCCGGAGTGGGCTCATTCCTCTAAGCTAATCTGCCATCCTGGCTCCCGCCGAACCCTGGCCATCCTCCGGCAACGCTTTTGGTGTTCCGCTATGGTTTCTGACGTCTCCGCATTCATCGCCGCATGCACGGCGTGCTCAGAATAAGACTCTGTGGCAAGCCCCAGCTGGCCTCCTTCAACAACTCCCTGTTCCTCATCGTCCCTGGTCCCATATATCCCTGGACTTTGTCACTGGTCTCCCTCCATCTGATGGCAACACCACCAACCTTACAGTGGTGGATAGGTTTTCTATAGCCACCCATTTCATACCCCTCCCCAAGTTACCTTCAGCCAAGGAGACAGCTCTCGCCATTTGAGTGCTCCATGGGTTATCAGCCCCCACTCTTCCCTGAGCAAGAGGAATAGGTCAACATACACTCTGCCCCAATGTTCGTCCGCCGCTGTCGGCGTACATGGAAGAGAGTCACCGGAAATCAGTTCCCCGCTATCGTCTCGGGCAGAGGGTATGGCTGTCTACGTGGGATCTGCCCCTCCGGGTGGAGTCTCGTAAACCTTTCCCGTTTTATTGGTCCATTCCCCATTTCTAAAGTCCTTAGCTCCTCTGCTGTTAGTCTTCTGTTGCCCCGTACCATCCGTATACATCTTACTTTTCATGTGTCTAGGATTATACCTTTGTCTCACAGCCCTTTGTCTCCTGTTTCCAGGCCCACCCCCACTCCTCGTCTTATCGACCGCCATCCGATGTCCACGGTGAGATGCCTGAGTGTTTGACCTCGGGGCAGGGGTTTCCAGTACCTGGTTGACTGGGATGGTTATGCCCCGGAGGAGAGGTGCTGGGTCCCACTAGGAACTTCCTGGAACCGGCGGCACCCCGGTCAACCAGGTATGTGCCCAGGTAGGACAGCAGGTGGCGTCCCTAGAGGGGGGTGGGGGTTATTGTCACGCCCTGATCTGTTTCACCTGTCTTGTGCTTGTCTCCACTCCCCAATGAGGTCTCCCATTTGTCCCCATTGTCCCCTGTGTACACAGTTTATAGTGCATGTCAGAACAAAAACCAAGCCATGAGGTCAAAGGAATTGTCCGTAGAGCTCAGAGACAGGATTGTGTTGAGGCACAGATCTGGGCAAGGGTACCAAGCATCCCCAAGAACACAGTGGCCTCCATCATTCTTCATTGGAAGAAGTTTGGAACCACCAAGACTTTTCCTAAAGCTGTCCACTAAACTGAGCAATCAGGGGAGAAGGGCCTTGGTCAGGAAGGTGACCAAGAACCTGATGGTCACTCTGACAGAGCTCCAGAGTTCCTCTGTGGAGATGGGAGAACCTTCGAGAAGGACAACCATCTCTGCAGCACTCCAACAATCAGGCCTTTATGGTGGAGTGGCCAGACAGAAGCCACTCTTCAGTAAAAGGCACATGACAGACAGCTTGGAGTTTGCCAAAAGGCACCTAAAGGACTCTCAGACTATGAGTAACAAGATTCTCTGGCCTGAATGCCAAGCATCACGTCAGGAGGAAACCTGTCATTATCCCTACGGTGAAGCATGGTGGTGGCAGCATCATGCTGTGGGGATGTTTTTCAGCTGCAGGGACTGGGAGACTAGTCAGGATCAAGGGAAAGATGAACGGAGCAAAGTAGAGAGATCCTTGATGAAAACCTGCCAACAGGACAATGACCCTAAGCACACAGCCAAGAGAACACAGGAGTGACTTCGAGACAAGTCTCTGAATGTACTTGAGTGGTCCAGCCAGAGCCCGGACTTGAACCTGTTCAAACATTTCTGTACAGATCTGAAAATAGCTGTGCAGCAACAATCCCCTGTCAACCTATTAGAGCTTGAGAGGATCTGCAGAGAAGAATGGGATAAACTCCCCAAATACCAGTGTCCCAAGCTTGTAGAGTCATACCCAAGAAGACTTGAGGCTGTAATCGTAAAGGGTCTGAACACATATAAATGTGATATTTCCGTTGAATTTATTTGGATAAATTTGCAAAATTTCTATAAAACTGTTTTTGCTTTTGTCATTATGGGATATTGTGTGTTGACTGTTGAGAGAGAAAAAACGATTGAAATACATTTTAGAGAAAGTCTAACGTAACAAAATGTGGAAAAAGTCAAGGGGTCTGAATACTTTCCAAATGCATGGGCTACCGAGTGTGCAGTGGTCAAAGGCACTGCATCTCAGTTCTTGAGGTGGCACTACAGACACCCTGGTTCGATTCCCATAGAGCGGGAGTCCCATAGGGCGGCGTACAATTGGCCCAGCATCGTCCAAGTTTAGCTGGGGTAGGCCGTCATTGTAAATAAGAATGTGTTCTTAATTGACTTGCCCAGTTAAATAAAAAATACAGTATGTATGATCTTAATTTGAGTCAGTTTGCTATAACAGCTTATGTGAAATATACTTCAATTAACATTTTCGTGAGGGTTGATACATTTTTTTCATAAGGGAAAATCAACTCTGAAATTTTAAAGTGGAAATTACAAACTTCAGAAGCCTTTTTAAACCTCAAATACACCACAGGTTTTACATGTCCTGCATTGCAGGAAAGGTCTCCTGCAACATTGCGACATTTTTGTCTGTATACATTATCAAAATGCTCACTCACAGAATGTTTTTCAAAATATAAAAAAATTAAATTGACTCTACTCCAAAAGATAATCTTCAATAATTCATTCTGATATTGGACAATACATCAAAACAGTTTTCACAAAAAGGCTTTAATTGCAAACAAAGGGACTACATGCAATAGGCAAATTGCCACAAAATGTACACACGTGTATGCTGTGAAACTCCAATAAATACATCATTTCTTTATTCAAGTCCCCAGACTCCCTATTTTCCCTCCTGCCCCTCTTGACTTTTTATGTTGTTTACTTGTTGAGGATGCATGTACAGTTTTCCTATCTGGATCTTCAGTGTTGATCATGACAACTGCCTGGGCTTTGAAACACTTTGGTTTGGCTCTGCGGAGGAATACAGATAACTGTGTAAATTAAGATGTCACATTTATTGATAGTTTAGCGGTCATACATCCCAGAATCAAATCTATGGACAGTTACATGTTACAGAATGTCATTATTTAACTTGTGTGTATATCTGTTCTATGGTTGTTACTGTTTTTAATGTTGAACCCTGACTGCACTAAAAATGTATCAATTTAAACAAAGATATTGATTGATTGATGAATGTGGGTAACACTTTGATGAGTACCTACATAAGGACATTCTAACACATAAAAAACCCATACATAAGACATCCATGTGTCACAGTAATGACACTAACTTGAATTCTCAATTGTAGAGGATGAAAAATTAAAATAGGATTTACCAGTGACCAACTCGTCTGCAGAACAGCAGACTTCCCCCTCTTCCTATTTGGCATCTCACACACTTCCCAGAGTCTGACACAATAGCACTCTTCTTTACAATGACATGAGTATCACTTTGGCTTTGAATCTGCAAGGGAGACAAACATGTAACTGATATTTCATCTATTTAGAATCTTGTACCACCCTGCTTTCTTCACAAGCAATAGTGGCAACTTAAAATATCACAAATAAAAATCTATCATCTAATAATAGGCCATTTAAAGTAGTATTAGACAACTCACCCTGCTTTCTCCACAAGCTACAATGACACACTTCAGGAAGAGATCTTCTCCCACCAGGAGATGATTATCTTCTGGCTTTGAAAGGAACTGAGGAGTAGATCCACAGACTGGGGGAGACCAAGTTACACTATTTTCTATCGCATTGTTTGATACGTTCCATTAGGTTCAGGAGGATGTACTCATCAAATTAGATGAGCTTGTGCACAATATTTGAAAATCCAGGGGCACAACGTTGGTTTTAGAAGTGAGGGGTACATAACTTTATATAGATTTTTTAATCCAGTTGGATAAACACTCCAAACAGCCTACAGGACACTCGGAGGCGTCCTCATGGTCCTAAAGCACACTGTTGCCCTGTTTTGTATCACAGGGGTGGACAAAAATGCAATTTCAGAATGTTGGGGGGACATGTCCCCGGGTCCCCAGGGAAAGTTGCTCCACTGTGAAAATCATAAGGTGAAAGAAACAGTCTATCAATGGAGACGAATGTGTACAATTATAAAATATAAAGCAATTTATTCATTAGAACAAACTGCTTTTCTTCTCAAATGTTACAGTGGGCAGAACAAGTATTTGATACACTGCCAATTTTGCAGGTTTTCCTACTTACAAAGCATGTAGAGGTCTGTAATTTTTTATCATAGGTACACTTCAACTGTGAGAGACGGAAATTTTAAACAAAAATCCAGAAAATTGTATGATTTTTAAGTAATTAATTTGCATTTTATTGCATGACATAAGTATTTGATCACCTACCAACCAGTAAGAATTCCTGCTCTCACAGAAGTGTTAGTTTTTCTTTAAGAAGCCCTCCTTGTTCTCCACTCATTACCTGTGTTAACTGCACCTGTTTGAACTCGTTACCTGTATAAAAGACACCTGTCCACACATTCAATCAAACAGACTCCAACCTCTCCACAGTGGCCAAGACCAGAGAGCTGTGTAAGGACATCAGGGATCAAATTGTAAACCTGCACAAGGCTGGGATGGGCTACAGGACAATAGGCAAGCAGCTTGGTGAGAAGGCAACAACTGTTAGAAAATGGAAGAAGTTCAAGATGACGGTCAATCACCCTCGGTCTGGGGCTCCATGCAAGATCTCACCTCGTGGGGCATCAATGATCATGAGGAAGGTGAGGGATCAGCCCAGAACTACATGGCAGGACCTGGACAATGACCTGAAGAGAGCTGGGACCACAGTCTCAAAGAAAACCATTAGTAACACACTACGCCGTCATGGATTAAAATCCTGCAGCACACGCAAGGCCCCCCTGCTCAAGCCAGCGCATGTCCAGGCCCGTCTGAAGTTTGACAATGACCATCTGGATGATCCAGAGGAGGAATGGGAGAAGGTCATGTGGTCTGATGAGACAAAAATAGAGCTCCACTCGCCATGTTTGGAGGAAGAAGAAGGATGAGTACAACCCCAAGAACACCATCCCAACCGTGAAGCATGGAGGTGGAAACATCATTCTTTGGGGATGCTTTTCTGCAAAGTGGACAGGACGACTGCACTGTATTGAGGGGAGGATGGATGGGGCCATGGATCGCAAGATCTTGGCCATCAACCTCCTTCCCTCAGTAAGAGCATTGAAGATAGGTCTTTGCTGGGTCTTCCAGCATGACCACGATCTGAAACACACAGCCAGGGCAACTAAGGAGTGGCTCCGTAAGGAGTGGCCTAGCCAGTCTCCAGACCTGAACCCAATAGAACATCTTTGGAGGGCGCTCCGTATTGCCCAGCGACAGCCCCGAAACCTGAAGGATCTAGAGAAGGTCTGTATGGAGGAGTGGGCCAAAATCCCTGCTGCAGTGTGTGCAAACCTGGTCAAGAACTACAGGAAACGTATGATCTCTGTAAATTGCAAAGAAAGTTTTCGGTACCAAATATTAAGTTCTGCTTTTCTGATGTATCAAATACTTATGTCATGCAATAAAATGCAAATTAATTACTTAAAAATCATACAATGTGATTTTCTGGATTTTTGTTTTAGATTCCGTCTCTCACAGTTGAAGTGTACCTATGATAAAAATGACAGACCTCTACATGCTTTGTAAATAGAAAAACCTGCAAAATCGTCAGTGTATCAAATACTTGTTCTCCCCACTGTATGTGATATTATCAAGAATATCCCATGGCTTGTCTATCTGTTGCAGATAAAGGCCAATCTTAAGCCTGTATCTGCAATATCTCAGCCCTCTACCACAGGAGGGGAGCCAGCCTTATCATCACTGTGTGAGGACTGAAGTAGTTAGTGAAGTGGAGAGGTAGATTGGAGTGAAGAGGTGTAACCTGCGGAACCACAATTTGACCTGAGAGATTGTGTTACCCCACAACATACAGTACAACAGCAGAGCAGTCAACCTTAAATGCAATCCATACAACTTCCAGGTATTTCAATGATGGAAATGTTCCCCTTTGATTTGAAAGATTATGATTTATAACTACCAAATTAGTCCTACCTTGTCATAACAAAACAATACTCAATTCTTTAGCCCGTTTTTGTCATAAACCACGTTTCCATCCAACCTTTTATTGCGAGTAAAGTACGTCTGATGAAAAAAATACGCTAGGCAAGGTGGGATCATTTTGTTTCTAAAATTAATTATGCAACAAATTGCATTGGAAACGCTTTCATGTGCAAATATTGATATAATAACCATCATATCGAAGTAAACTTGGAGACATGTGTTGTCCTCCCAGTACGACCCGGGAAAGCATGCAGTTTATTAGGCTAGAGATGAAATAAATTATGATGAACTTTATAGGGTGGTGAAAGTGAAAATTGATGAACTTGATGCTCCTTTCTAATAAATATTAAGGGTCTTATTCTGGTGACATGATCATTCCGTTTGATAAATAATAATGTCCATAATAATCCTATCATGTACACTACAGTTAAAAACTTTGTGGTCACTTTTGTCCATTAAAATAACATCAAATTTACCAATCTGAGATATGGCTTTTTCTTTGCAACTCTGCCTAGAAGGCCAGCGTTCCGGAGTCGCCTCTTCACTGTTGACGTTGAGACTGGTGTTTTGCGGGTACTATTTAATGAAGCCAGTTGAGGACTTGTGAGGCGTCTGTTTCTCAAACTAGACATTTAATGTACTTGTCTTCTTGCTCAGTTGTGCACCAGGGCCTCCCACTCCTCTTTCGATTCTGGTTATAGCCCGTTTGTGCTGTTCTGTGAAGAGAGTAGTACACAGTGTTGTACGAGATCTTCAGTCTCTTGGCATTTTCTCACATGGAATAGCCTTCATTTCTCAGAACAAGAATAGACTAACGAGTTTCAGAAGAAAGTTCTTTGTTTCTGGCCATTTTGAGCCTGTAATCGAACCCCAAAAAGCTGACGCTCCAGACACTCAACAAGTCTAAAGAAGGCCAAGTCCATGCTAGGTAAAGCTCCGCCTTATCTCAGTTCACTGGTCACGATGGCAACACCCACCCGTAGCACGCGCTCTAGCAGGTGTATCTCACTGATCATCCCTAAAGCCAACATCTCATTTGGCCGCCTTTCGTTCCAGTTCTCTGCTGCCTGTGACTGGAACGAATTGCAAAAATCGCTGAAGTTGGAGACTTTTATCTCCCTCACCAACTTCAAACATCTGCTATCTGAGCAGCTAACCGATCGCTGCAGCTGTACATAGTCTATCGGTAAATAGCCCACCCAATTTTACCTACCTCATTCTCATACTGTTTATATTTATTTACTTTTCTGCTCTTTTGCACACCAATATCTCTACCTGTACATGACCATCTGATCATTTATCACTCCAGTGTTAATCTGCAAAATTGTAATTATTCGCCTACCTCCTCATGCCTTTTGCACACAATGTATATAGACACTCTTTTTTTTCTCTACTGTGTTATTGACTTGTTAATTGTTTACTCCATGTGTAACTCTGTGTTGTCTGTTCACACTGCTATGCTTTATCTTGGCCAGGTCGCAGTTGCAAATGAGAACTTGTTCTCAACTAGCCTACCTGGTTAAGTAAAGGTGAAATAAAAAATAAATAAATTGCTTCTTCAATCAGGACAACAGTTTTCAGCTGTGCTAACATAATTGCAAAAGGGTTTTATAATGATCAATTAGCCTTTTTAAAATGATAAACTTGGATTAGCTAACACAACGTGCCATTGGAACACAGGAGTGATGGTTGCTGATAATGGTCCTCTGTACGCCTGTGTAGCTATTCCATAAACAAATCAGCCATTTCCAGGTACAATAGTCATTTACAACATTAACAATGTCTACACTGTATTTCTGATCCATTTGATGTTATTTTAATGGACAAAACTAAAACAAGGACATTTCTAAGTGACCCCAAGCTTTTGAACAGTAGTGTAGGCTATACTCACACTGTATATGTGAGCTTTTGGCTAAGATGCACGTGCCAATACCGGAGTGGGCACATTCACTATATAACGCTATATATATTTTTGTGAAAAAATCATTAGTAGAGTTGAAAATGTGATGCAAACCCAATTAACTTGGGTTTTTTATCTGGTACATGGGTTTATTAACTGCAAAAATATATAATTCTGTACACTACTTCATTACGCACAGACTTTTATCCACCAGTCAATTTGATGGAAACACATCTCTAGTCTGAAAATGCACATATTGTTTTAATGTAGATTTTAGAATATTTGCATGATGGAAACCTAGCTATAGTCAATTGGTAAATCAATTATGTAAATCTTCAAATAATTAAAAAGTAATGTTGCCCTTAATTAAGTGTATTTAGATTTTAGTGTGGGGGGTGGGGGGGTGAAGTGATAAAGTGAAATACAAAAACAGCCAAAAATGATCTGATAGATAATTGTATAAATGTGCATCTTACATGACCATTAAACTGTAGAACCATACAACGGATATAACAAGATGGTAGTAGAGGGAGCACAAACAATTCATGAAACCTTTGACTCGGAAGCTGCATTACTTTATTTAAAATACATTTAATACGGTCATTTAGCTGAAACAATTTACCATCTAATCTCCGAGCTTTGAAGTTTAGGATGGGTGTAATACAATAAAAGAGAAATTGGCTAAATTACTGATTTTAGCATTTTATTCGTAAATTAATACCTTGATTCTGTAATTGGAGACCATTTTAGTCACGCACTGACAAAAGTATACGAAGGAGTTGAAAGTATACGGAGGAGTTAGTTGAGATATAAATTAATTGAGATAATACTTTTATGCAGAGATTAAATACAAATCTACAAAATAAATGAACCCGACCTTCATACACACAGGTGGTTTTGGGTGTAATAGGGTGGTGGTGGTGTCCAGGTTTGGAGGTGACACCACATGCATCCATACAGTTGAAGTTAGGGTTACCCAGTGTACTACTGTTCAAAGTCAACACTACTTCCCATTTTTCTGAGAGTGGAAAAGATACTGGCAGTAAAAAGCTTAATATATTTTTTTCTTTCTTCATAAGAGCAGTAGGTACAGGAGATACAGGAGAAAACACAGAGTGCCAAAACAAGTGTGCCAGTTCAGCTTGAGAAGAGGGCAGCTGGGATCGGGACATCTGTTGTTACCTGCATTCACCTGAAGGGCGGCGCTAGAAGATAGGGTGCCACTTGAGTTGACGGCACCACACACATAGAGACCTGCGTCGGCCTCAGTGACTTTCTGTATAAACAATGCATGTTTGCCTTCTTTTTGGGACAGTTCTATGTGCTCATCATTGGTCAGTTTCTCTCCATTCTTGAACCTAAAGCAAGAAGTCAATTATCACACAATCACAACAAGAAAAACACAAATCACATTCCTATTTATCAAAGGGTGAGCTGAAGCACAATCAATCAAAACGACTAGATTATTTAAAATTAGAACGTGCCATTAATGATCAAACGTGCTATCAAAGTTGTGTTATTAAACAGGAATCAAAACAAAAGGCTAGATAAGTCAAACAACAGTAAAGGATTTTAGTCCAATAAATTCATATTATGTTATCCACAAAACATGACTTGGGATTCAGATTTAACACTACTAATGCAGTTTAGAAATCTATCTTATAATTTCTCAATGTGTCCTTTCCTTTCCACCTGAATTATCCTTTTGGAATTGATTAATAAAATATCCCCAACACATAAAGCAGTGACTGTTAATACTACTGGAACCAGACTTTTCATGCTTATGAAGAGTAAAAATAATACAGATTCTATTAAAATAATGAAGTTCTACTGTTCCATTTCTACTTGCACCAATACTCCATCTGTGTCAGAAATGACACCTTGACCTATACCCTTTAGAGTGCACTACTTCTGGCCAAAAGTAGTGCACAACATAGGGAATAGGATGCCATTTCAGAGGCAGATTCTATGATAATGAATGACTAAAGTCTATGAGCTACCCACCATGTTAAAGTAGGCTCTGGAAATCCAGTGACCTCCACTTCCAGGGTCACAGGCGACCCCTCCATAACTGTGGGACTAGACAGTAGTTTGGAGAAGTGAGGAGGGCCCTGGCCTGCTAGGGTGCTCCCCATGGACCGGCTGGTACCAGGCAGCCTGATCTCTTCTCTGATGGCTGTGGGATTGCAGAGGTCTGGGTCTTGTCCCTGGTCTGTGAGTGTGACTGCTGTGGTGGTTAATGGGGAGGGGGTAGCATGCGTGTTAAGAGTGCTAGCGGCGGCAGCAGCGGGGAAGGCAGATCCTCGAACCATCATGGTGCTAGGGTCATGCACTTTCTCCTGCGTCTCTGTGACAGAGCTCTCATGCACAGAATACACGGTCTGGTGGCACTCGTTTAGGTCTAGGGGGCCGACCGGTGGAAGATTTGGGAGGTTGGCATTTGGAAGGTTGGGGATGCCCCTGCTTTTCATAATATTGAAGAGTGTGTTTGAGACCAGGCTTGGTGCTGGGACAGTCAGGGGGCTGTGGACGAAAGAAGAGGACTCTGGTCTGAACTTGGTGTTGAGGCCCCCTGTAGGAGAGGGACAGCTTACAGTCTGCTCTCTGATCCTCTGTTGGCTCTGGCTGTTGCTGTAATCATTATGTGTGGAGTGTAACTGGTGGCTGTACTGATTGATGTGAATGGTGTGGGACTGGGAGCTGAGACAGAAACCATCCAGGTCCAGGTCATTCTCTGATAGGACAATGTTGGACTCTGGCGTCTCGGAAAGCGGGGGCAGGGAGATGTCGTCGGGGGAAGTGCACTCATATTCGTCGTTGGACAGGGACTCTTCTGTCATGAGGTTATGCCGCTGAAGGTTCCTCTCCGTCAGACCACCTGCGGGCGGCAGCAGAAGTGATGCATCTTGGGGGAAAGTCTCACCCTGTAAGGATTAGAAAAAATAAACAATCAGAGAGAGGTCAAAATAAAAGCATGTCACATACAGATCCCTTATGTATGGGGTCTTGGGACAGAAAACCCCAGTAATAGTGAAGTATGATAATAAGTCATGATAATACCTCAAAAACAACAAGGACTTCAGGAAATGAAAAACAACAGGGGAAACCAATTGTTTGAGGACTTAAGATGACCAACCTGATCAGTATTAGAAGTATGAAACCCAGGGAAGTTCCTCTGAGCAGGGCCCTGTCTCTCCTTCTTCTGGAACTCTCTCTGTATATCAGAGAAGCTGGGAGCCGAAGCGAAGGCAATAGGAGGAACAATAGTAGGAGGAGGGGTGACCAGAGACTTGATCCCTGCCTCGTTGAGCGTATGGACTTTCCTGTCCCTCTCCAGCGGTGAACAGGACAGGTTGAAGGTCTGTGTACATGAGAAAGAGGTGCTCAACTGATCTTTTCTCTCCATCGTCAACCTGCTGGTGATAGTCTCCACTCTGCTGGTCTCCGAGCACAACTCCCGGGTATGATACCTATAATAATGATAATAATATATGGGTTTTATAGAGCGTTTTCATGGAGCGAAAGTCTATTTATAATAGTTACAAAGAAACAGAATAAACCAAAAGAGAAAATCAACAAAACAAAAAATGTAAGGGGAGAAGAATCTGTGTGTGTGTGTGTGTATGTGTGCGTGTGCAGGCACGTGCACAGATAGGAGTCAACCTGTGCCCAGCACATGCCCCTTTGCCATCCCACTCGCCACTGCCCTTTTGGGTGGTGGCATAAGTATTATATTTTTTATAAAGTTTTGTCATTATTGCCTGCAAGTTGTGGCAACAAGTTTGCCACTCCCACATTCACACCTTGTCCGTTGGTTGTACTTGTTGGTCTGCCCTGTACAGAGCTTGCGCAAGCCCGGTATCCAAACATGCATGGCTTGAGATGCAGTCAACGTTCAAGCTACCTAGTTAGTAAATATCAACAGTACTGCTACAGAAGCATAACATTTGATTAACATCACCAATATTTGGTCTGGTTGACTGATACACCCAAAACAGAGGAAGAAAGAGAGTAGATAGGTTGCATCAACGACACTCGCTCCGAACCAACTCCATCCCTTCCTCAGTCGGCAGCAGCAACACAGAGAGTCTAGACCAGTGCTTCTCTTTCTTCACTCAGGCCCCCCATCCAGCATTGGAGAACATCCCCCTCTCCCACCATGTCTATTTCTATGGGCACAAGCACTGTTCATGACACAAACTGTTTACACCCTTCTTGTTGGTGGAGAGAATGTTGCAGTTCTACATATTTTGCCATGCCTAATGTTTATTCATGTGATATTTGAGTGACTCAAACACAACAACAAAAACTTTTGCTGACATTGGCTAGTTAATCTGGACATTTCTTAACATTTCTGTTAAGTTATAAATAACTCTCTAAGGTATGCAATGACTGACAAGACAAGAGTAAAACTACCCAATTACGAAATTACACCTTGTGCATTATACTGTTTTCAGACATTGAATATCCCTTTGAGCATGGTGAATGTATTAATCACGTTTTGGATTGTGTATCAATAAACCCAATCACTACAAATATACAGGCGTCCTTTCTAACTCAGTTGCCGGAGAGGAAGGAAACCACTCAGGGTTTTCACCATGACACCAATGGTGACTTTAAAACAGTTACAGAGTTAAATGGCTGTGATAGGAGAAAACTGAGGATGGATCAACAACATTGTAGTTACTCCACAATAATAACTTAATTGACAGAGTGAAAAGAGGGAAGCCTGTACAGAATAAAAATATTCCAAAACATGCATCCTGTTTGCAGGGTCGTCGGAACCAACGATGTTAGGATGAAACAGTCAGAGATCACCAAGCGCAACATAGCTTCTGCGTGTAAATCAGCTAGAAAGATGTGTCGGCATCGAGTAATTGTCTCTGTCCCCCTCCCAGTTAGGGGGAGTGATGAGATCTACAGCAGAGTCTCACAACTCAATTGCTGGTTGAAAATTGTTTTCTGCCCCTCCCAAAAGATAGAATTTGTAGATAATTGGCCCTCTTTCTGGGACTCACCCACAAACAGGACCAAGCCTGACCTGCTGAGGAGTGACGGACTCCATCCTAGCTGGAGGGGTGCTCTCATCTTATCTACCAACATAGACAGGGCTCTAACTCCTCTAGCTCCACAATGAAATAGGGTGCAGGCCAGGCAGCAGGCTGTTAGCCAGCCTGCCAGCATAGTGGAGTCTGCCACTAGCACAGTCAGTGTAGTCAGCTCAGCTATCACCATTGAGACCGTGTCTGTGCCTCGACCTAGGTTGGGCAAAACTAAACATGGCGGTGTTCGCCTTAGCAATCTCACTAGGATAAAGACCACCTCCATTCCTGTCATTATTGAAAGAGATCATGATACCTCACATCTCAAAATAGGGCTACTTAATGTTAGATCCCTTACTTCAAAGGCAATTATAGTCAATGAACTAATCACTGATCATAATCTTGATGTGATGGCCTGACTGAAACATGGCTTAAGCCTGATGAATTTACTGTGTTAAATGAGGCCTCACCTCCTGGCTACACTAGTGACCATATCCACCGTGCATCCCGCAAAGGCGGAGGTGTTGCTAACATTTCAATTTTCAAAAAAAAGAAATGACGTTTTCGTCTTTTGAGCTTCTATTCATGAAATCTATGCAGCCTAAGTAATATATTTTGTTGCATAAACAAATATTCCTATGCTCATGGGGATGCCCGTTAACACCTGTCCCCTGAAAGGTCTGTGCACGGCCCTGTGTGTGTGTGTGTGTGTGTGTGTGTGTGTGTGTGTGTGTGTGTGTGTGTGTGTGTGTGTGTGTGTGTGTGTGTGTGTGTGTGTGTGTGTGTGTGTGTGTGTGTGTGTGTGAGTGAGTGAGTGAGTGAGTGAGTGAGTGAGTGAGCGAGTGAGTGAGTGGAGGATGTACGTGTAGATAGTGGTGGTGGTGGGTGAAGGTACCTGCTCTCTGATAACACTTTGTTGTGATGTTGTGGGTGGAGTTTATCTGGTAGTTCCTGGCTCCTTGTTTTGCGGATTTGAGGTTTCTTGCTTCTTGTGTTTTCAATTATTTTGATGGGTACCTCTTTCCCGTTCATTCCCATGGTTAGTTCGGGAGTGTGTCCAGTTTCTTTCAGCTCAGACTGCTGAAATCATACATTATAATGTCCAAAAAATAAATGGAACCCACATTTCACACAGTATGATAAAAAACTGTGAGACTGAAAATATATATATATATTTTGACAGATTACAGATGGTTTCAGAAGTGGGATCCAAAACCCACTGAAGCCAACAAAATGGTGTATCGTTTCCTTATCAATAAACATACCACATCAAGCGACTCCTGGGGGTACATCTCAGCTCTCTCTGTTTCTTGGTTAGATTTTTTCTCTTGTTTGTTTTCCTCTTGTATGTCATTATCCAATTCTTTTATTTCAGGCTCCTGCTTCAAAGCCTCAGTCTGAAATTAGAGAACAATCACATATTTTCAAGAGGCATTTTCTAGTAAAATATCTGAGGAAAATAACCAGGCAAAAAAGCTTTTTTCATCGTACCTGTAGTTTAGCCTCTAAATCCATCAATCCATTAGATAGTTCCTTTATCGATTCCACTATCTCATTGTGTCTGGTGACAGTTTTCTCCGTATACTTATTTCCCTCCTCAGCACCTGTACATTAAAAACAGTTCATACAGTCCTCAATGCCAGTGTCATGGGTGTGACTTCCAATAAGGACAGGGGGACATGTCCCCCCACATTTTGAAATAGCATTTTTGGTCAGTTTTATATTGGCATACTTTTTCTTACTCCCAAAAAGCTGACCATAAGAATTCTGTCTAAAGTCAAGATGGTGGTTTATTGTTTCCTTACCATGCAGACAGACAGCCAGTTCTGTGATTTGGCTGATCCTCTCTTCTTGCTGGGGCACAGTGGGCCAAACAAACTTCTCAAACTGCTTGTATAGAATAGACACTGCTTCCCTGGTCTTACACTGGGAAGAGTACTTCCCTACTCTCACAATTGTAGCACTTGCTTCATCACACCAGAAGTTATACTGAAATTCAAAAGCAGAAAAAATTGTGAGACAATTGCAGCAGATATTAGGCGAACACAAAATACACTATATCCAATTTCCTTTATGATGCTTTCTGACAAGATGTTAGTTGATTTTTTTATCCAACATTTTTTCTCCACAATTGGCAAGTAGAGGGTGAACTATTTGTCTTATGTTTTCTCCATCCACACCTCATCCATGGCTTGCTGCAGCTTTACGCTCATGTCCAGATTCTGCTTGTACTCCTCCACAGTCTTGTCAAAGTCCCCCAGCTGTCTCTGTAGCTCATTAACAGCATCCTCTATCTCTCTGGGGCTACTGCCTATTAGTTGCTTCTCTGTGTTGGAAGTCACTTTAACTGTAAATACCTGCACCCTTTTCTGCAATATCTGGATCAAGAGAGAAAGAGGCAAACTAAATATGCATGACCTAGGAATCATTTCAAAACCATTGAACAGCAGGGAATGAGGGAAATGTGATTTTGTTGTTGTTGTAGTGGCAAACAGGGTGTGTCTCACCTGTAACTTTTCAACATAAATCTCGATCTGCTGGATTTGGTTTTTCACTGCTTTCAGGTTCCTTGACTTGTCGTTTTTCTTCATATAATTGAACTTCAAGTTGTTGAATTTCTTCTTGAGGTCCTTGAATGACTTTCTCAGCTGAAATGAAAAGAATCATGATCTATTAATAACAAATGTTTTAAATCAGAATACAACACATTTAAATCAGTTAAGACATAAAAGCCTCATATCATCATCATCATCCTGTGTTTCTTATCTGCGTTGACATGTAAATCCATTGTAATTCACTCCCGTTAATAGTTACAGAACATTGAACAAGTACCATCTAACAGCACCACCAGAGATATGAAGGAGGGGGAGGGTGGCTGGGTTAGGGTATCCTATCTTGGCAGGAAAACAGAAAAGTGTAGCAGAGCAGGGTTGGATTCAGATTCACTCAGTGTAAGGATTATTTTGGTGCATTTATTGGCTAAGACTGGAGACGTGATTTATACAGTAGGGCCATTTCTGTATCAGCCGACGGGCTTCTGCAGAGGTGTAGAGTCTCCGAATGGCCAGCTCATATGTCAGACAAGGACAGCTGCAGCCTAACCAGCCTCCCTGTACATCCCATTTTGGGAACCTCGTATAACTATATCTAACTATCTTTTTCCCTAGCTGAGATGGGTACATGGGGAGTGTCTGTTTCACACACACACACACACACACACACACACACACACACACACACACACACACACACACTACCGTGGGATATGCGTCAACATCAACCTTGGGAAAATCCTATACATTATCATTAACAGCAGACTTGTACATTTACTCAGTGAAACCAATGTACTGAGCAAATGTCAAATTGGCTTTTTACCAAATTACCGTAAGACAGACCCTGCACACCCTTCACCCTGCACACCCTAATTGACAAACAAACAAATCAAAACAAAGGCAAAGTCTTCGCATGCTTTGTTGATTTCAAAAAAGCTTTTGACCCATTTTGGCAAGAGGGTCTGCTATTCAAATTCATGGAAAGCAGTGTTGGGGGAATTTAGGGAACTCAGTGAGGAACACTGTATACAGCCCAGGAGGTAGATAGTAGATATAAAAAGTGATTGAGTAGGCTGCATAGATTTCATGACTAGAAGCTCAAAAGATTAAAATGAGGTAATTTTTCTTTTTGTAAATTGAAATTTGCTATTGTTACGGCTCTCTTGTATCTCCTCCTCTGACGAAGAGGTAGAACAAGGATCGGACCAAAATACATCTTTAATAAGGAAAAACACAAACAATACAAAAACAAGGAACGGACCATGAAAACCTATACAGCCTGTCTGGTGAAATAACTAACACAGAGACAGGAACAATCACCCACAAACACACAGTGAAACCCAGGCTACCTAAATATGGTTCCCAATCAGAGACAACGAGAATCACCTGACTCTGATTGAGAACCTCAGGCAGCCATAGACTATGCTAGACACCCCTACTCAGCCACAATCCCAATACCTACTAAAACCCCCAATACCACAACACAACACAAAATAACCCCATGTCACACCCTGGCCTGACCAAATAAATATATAAACACTAAATAGTAAGACCAGGGCGTGACAGCTATTGTAAATGTTAGCAACATTTGTGGTGTTCGTGGGGGATATGGTCACTCGTGTAACCAGGAGGTGAGGCCTCATTTAACACAGTAAATTCATCAGGCTTAAGCCATGTTTCAGTCTGGCCAATCACATCAATATTATGATGAGTTAATTGACTATAACTGCCTTGGAAGTGAGGGATCTAACATTATTTTGAGATGCGAGATATCACAATCTCTTCAATAATGACAGGAATGGAGGTTTTAATCCAGTGAGATTGCTAAGGCGAACACCGCCATGTTCAGTTCTGCACAGATTCTGTCAGACCTGGGCCCTGACAGTAAATCTCAATAAGACAAAAAATAATGGTGTTCCAAAAAATGTCCAGTTGCTACGACCACAAATATGAATCCCATCTAGACACTGTTGCCCTAGAGCACACAAAAAACGATGCATACCTCGGCCTAAACATCAGCGCCACAGGTAACTTCCACAACGCTGTGAACGAGCTGAGAGACAAGGCAAGAAGGGTCTTCTATGCCATCAAAAGGAACATAAAATTCAACATACCATTTAGGATCTGGCTAAAAATACTTGAATCAGTTATAGAACCCATTGCCTTTTAAGGTCTGGGGTCTGCTCACCAACCAAGAATTCACAAAATGGGACAAACACCAAATTGAGACTCTGCATGCAGAATTCTGCTAAAATATCCTGTGTCAAACACCAAATAATGCATGTAGAGCAGAATTATCAAAATCCAGAAAAAGGCCATTAAATTCTACAACCACCTAAAAGGAAGCGATTCCCAAACCTTCTATAACAAAGCCATCACCTACAGAGAGATTAACCTGGAGAAGATTCCCCTAAACAAGCTGGTTCTGGGGCTCTGTTCACAAACATAAACAGACCCTAAAAGAGCCCGAGGATAGCAACACAATTAGACCCAACCAAATCATGAGTAAACAAAAAAATAATTACTTAACACATTGTAAAGAATTAACAAAAAATCTGAGCAAACTATAATGCTATTTGGCCCTAAGCAGAATACCTGACCACTGTGACTGACCCAAACTTAAGGAAAGCTTTGACTATGTACAGACTCAGTGAGCATAGCCTTGCTATTGAGGAAGGCCACCGTAGGCAGACCTGGCTCTCAAGAGAAAGACAGGCTACGTGCACACTGCCCATAAAATGAGGTGTATGACCATATTAGAGACACATATTTCCCTCAGATTACAAAGATCCACAAATAACTTGAAAACAAACCAAATTTTGATAAACTCCCTTATCTACAGGGTGAAATAGCACAGTGTGCCATCAAAGCAGCAATATTTGTGACCTGTTGCCACAAGGAAAGGGCAACCAGTGAAGAACAAACACCATTGTAAATACAACCCATATTTATTTTCCCTTGTGTACTTTAACAATTTGCACATAATATGACATTTGAAATGTCTAATATTATTTTACTTTTTTGAGTGGAATGTTTACTTTTAATTTTTATTGTCTACTTGACTTGCTTTGGCAATGTTAACATGTGTTTTCCATGCCAATGAAGCCCTTAAAGTGAATTTTGAGAGAGAGAGAGAAACAAGAAGGAAACATTAAGGAAAGTCTGTTTGATGTCGCAAAGCAATTACTGTATAGCTACTGAGCCAGATGCTACGGAGACCTAACTGAGACCTGACCCACTGATAACTTAATAGACCCAAAGTAAATAACCTTTAGAGAACTATAAACATACCCATTAAGAAATACTATTTCGAGATTACAGATGACAAAGATTCCCATGTGTATGTTATGTTCCCCAGTTACTGTGTTGTAGTTTGTATTTGAGTGTGTGAGTTTGTTGCTCAGTCAGAGCCTATTTGATGACATGTTTTTCTCAGTGTGTTTGAAATGGTTAATATTCCGTTTCATTTGTTCCCAAGGGGTAAGGGGAAGGCACCTAGGGAGTGCTTAGGCAAGAGTCTCGTGGGCATACATATACCCATAGTATAATCACTGTCTAGGCACACTAGGTAAGACCTGGGCAGACCACCCCCTGTATTTTGGTTAGGGCACCAGGTGGTGCTAAATTAGGTAAGTAGTGGTTAGGCAGGTTAGATAGGAGAGGGTAGGTTAGGTAAGTAGTGGTTAGGCAGGTTAGATAGGAGAGGGTAGGTTAGGTAAGTAGTGGTTAGGCAGGTTAGATAGGAGAGGGTAGGTTAGGTAAGTAGTG
The DNA here is from genome assembly GCF_002021735.2 of Oncorhynchus kisutch. Classification (NCBI taxonomy): domain Eukaryota; kingdom Metazoa; phylum Chordata; class Actinopteri; order Salmoniformes; family Salmonidae; genus Oncorhynchus; species Oncorhynchus kisutch. The sequence goes on along the minus strand of NC_034199.2, from coordinate 32,049,524 downwards.
GTTAGGCAGGTTAGATAGGAGAGGGTAGGTTAGGTAAGTAGTGGTTAGGCAGGTTAGATAGGAGAGGGTAGGTTAGGTAAGTAGTGGTTAGGCAGGTTAGATAGGAGAGGGTAGGTTAGGTAAGTAGTGGTTAGGCAGGTTAGATAGGAGAGGGTAGGTTAGGTAAGTAGTGGTTAGGCAGGTTAGATAGGAGAGGGTAGGTTAGGTAAGTAGTGGTTAGGCAGGTTAGATAGGAGAGGGTAGGTTAGGTAAGTAGTGGTTAGGCAGGTTAGATAGGAGAGGGTAGGTTAGGTAAGTAGTGGTTAGGCAGGTTAGATAGGAGAGGGTAGGTTAGGTAAGTAGTGGTTAGGCAGGTTAGATAGGAGAGGGTAGGTTAGGTAAGTAGTGGTTAGGCAGGTTAGATAGGAGAGGGTAGGTTAGGTAAGTAGTGGTTAGGCAGGTTAGATAGGAGAGGGTAGGTTAGGTAAGTAGTGGTTAGGCAGGTTAGATAGGAGAGGGTAGGTTAGGTAAGTAGTGGTTAGGCAGGTTAGATAGGAGAGGGTAGGTTAGGTAAGTAGTGGTTAGGCAGGTTAGATAGGAGAGGGTAGGTTAGGTAAGTAGTGGTTAGGCAGGTTAGATAGGAGAGGGTAGGTTAGGTAAGTAGTGGTTAGGCAGGTTAGATAGGAGAGGGTAGGTTAGGTAAGTAGTGGTTAGGCAGGTAAGACAGAAGGGGCTTTGATATTTACTTTCTTTGCTTTGGTTCTGTCCAGCCCCTTTTCCCCATATTACCGTGTGAAGGAATAAATTCCAAGTAAATGGTAAATTCTCTGCCTTTTGTCATCCTTACTTACTCACACCTACAGCCCATACCTCTTTCGCTTCACGGAGAGTTGAGTTGTAGCAGGGTGTTGCGTAACAGCATGATAGAAATATACTGTATGTAATCATAAGTTATAAGCAAGGTTTGAAATTATACATTTGTCAAATATTATATGTTTGGGCTTCTTGCGGTCAATTTGCAGTCTAGAATTTATGCTCCGGCCTTTAGTTTGCAGAACCAGAGCAGAATGGCCCTTGAGGGAAGTAGGCCTAGCCTAGGCTGTGCTACTGTATATTGAGGGTACGGTCTGAGAGCTTGATCGGCTTTAAATTGAGTCTCACCCCAGCTGATGGGCAGCAGCAACTGCTCCTGCTAATAAAATACCATGTCTACTCATCCATATTTATAAAAGGCTTTTGGCTAGTCAAATGGACATCTAAAGTTGAAATGTTTTGCCTTTTAGCTAAGCCTAACCCTTTTCCTAACCTGCTGCAGATGGTTCTCTTAACCTGCTACAAAAGGTCAATCCTGGTAAATTCTGATAAGCTATATCCCATCTGTCTATTTCATGGCACAGCAAAGAGAGAAAGTCCCTCCTTTCAATTTCTAAGCTGAATTTCTTTCAATTTCATACCATTACAGCTTAATACTTGTTATAAATATGAAATACTTAGTCGTTACTAATGTGAAATTTATATTGTGAAATTTTTATTCATGCCGAAAACATTATTGTAGAGTGGTCTGTACAATTACATAAGACACGATCAGAGTTTATTCCATGTCAATTCAGGAAGTAAACAGAAATTCCTATGCTATTTAATAAGGCAATTGACATTGGAATTTCAATTTACTGTACTTCCTGATTTTAAATGGAATTAACACCAACTTTTAAATATAGTGCATTCGGAAAGTATTCAGACCCCTTGACCTTTTCCACATTTTGTTACATTACAGCCTTATTCTAAAATGGATTGAATACATGTTTCTCCTCATCAATCTATGCAAAGTGTAGACAAAGCGAAAACAGGTTTTTTACATAAGTTTTCAGACCCTTTGCTATGAGACTCAAAATTGAGCTCAGGTGCATCCTGTTTCAATTAATCATCCTGGAGATGTTTCTACAACTTGATTGGAGTCCACCTGTGATAAATTCAATTGATTGGACATGCTTTGGAAAGGCACACACCTGTCTAGTTAAGGTCCCACAGTTGACGGTGCACATCGGAGCAAAAAAACAAGCCATGAGGTTGAAGGAATTGTCCGTAGTGCTCTGAGAGAGGATTGTGTTGAGGCACAGATCTGGGTACCACAAAATGTCAGCAGCATTGATTGATCCTTTATTTTACCAGGTAAGTTGACTGAGAACATGTTCTCATTTACAGCAACAACCTGGGGAATAGTTACAGGGGAGAGGAGGGGGATGAATGAGCCAATTGTAAACTGGGGATTATTAGGTGACCGTGATGGTTTGAGAGCCAGATTGGGAATTTAGCCAGGACACCGGGGTTAACACCCCTACTCTTACGATAAGTGCCATGGGATATTTAATGACCTCAGAGAGTCAGGACACCCGTTTAACGTCCAATCCAAAAGACAGCACCATACACAGGGCAGTGTCCCCAATCACTACCCTGGGGCATTGGGATATTTTTGTAAACCAGAGGAAAGAGTGCCTCCTATTGGCCCTCCAACACCACTTCCAGCAACATCCGGTATCCCATCCAGGAACTGACCAGGACCAACCCTGCTTAGCTTCAGAAGCAAGCCAGCAGTGGTATGCAGGGTGGTATGCTGCTGGCATTGAAGGTCCCCAGGATCAAAGTGGCCTCCATCATTCTTAAATGGAAGAAGTTTGGAACCACACAAGAAGCCTGGCCAAACTGAGCAATCGGGGGAGAAAGGTCTTGGTCAGGGAGGTGACCAAGAACACGATGGTCACTCTTACAGAGCTCCAGAGTTCCTTTGTGTAGATGGGAGAACCTTCCAGAAGGACAACCATCTCTGCAGCACTCCACCAATCAGGCCTTCATGGTAGAGTGGCCAGACAGAAGCCACTCCTCGGTAAAAGGCACATGACTGCACGCTTGGAGTTTGCCAAAAAGCACCTTAAGGACTCTCAGGCCATGAGAAACAAGATTTTCTGGTCTGATGAAACCAAGATTGAACTCTTCAGCCTTAATGCCAAGAGTCACGTCTGGAGGAAATCCATCCCTACAGTGAAGCATGGCAGTTGCAGCACCATGGGGATGTTTTTCAGAGGCAGGGACAGGGAGACAAGTCAGGATAGAGGGAGCAAAGTACAGAGAGAATGGAGCAAAGTACAGAGATATCCTTGATGGAAACCTGCTCCAGAGCGGTCAGGAGCTCAGACTTTGGTGAATGTCCAGCTTCCAACAGGACAACGACATTAAGCACACAGCCAAGACAACGCAGGAGTGGCTTTGAGACAAGTGTCTGAATGTCCTTGAGTGGCCCAGCCAGAGCCCGAACTTGAACCCGATCGAACAGACCTGAAAATAGCTGTGCAGTGACGCTCCCTATCAAACCTGACAGAGCTTGTGAAGATCTGCAGGGAAGAATGTGAGAAACTCCCCAAATACAGGTGTGCCAAGCTTGTATTGTCACACCAAAGAAGACTTGAGGCTGTAATCCCTGCCGAAGGTGCTTCAACAAAGTACAGAGTAAAGGGTCTGGGTTTACTTATGGAAATGTCATATTGAAATGTGATAATGTGATATCATTTTTTTTATTTGCAAACAAAAACCTGTTTTTGCTTTGTCATTATGGGGTATTGTGTGTAGATTAATGAGGGGAAAAAACTATATAATCCATTTTAGAATAAGGTTGTAATGTAATAAAATGTTGAAAAAGTCAAGGGGTCTGAATACTTTCCGAATGCACTGAAAGAGTACACCCCTGCAGCAGTGTCTGGTAAAAGTCAGGGTATGCTCAGCCAACTGTATGGTGTCCTTAGCATAGTGAGAACAGAGATGTATGTCAACCTGTATCACATGTATTCCAAGTAATGGTCCAAGCAAGGTGATATATTCATGACATATTTAGGGCCCATCTACTTTCTCTCAGGAGGCTACAGCGGCTCCCTCTGCTGGCCAGATGAAATAACCTAACCAGAAAATAATTATTATGCCCTCATCTACTGTATTATACAGTAGATGGAGCCTTTCTAGGGTAAGTATAAACAAGAAGTGTGAGGTAACAGAAACACCGTAATGAAAACAACATTCTGATGGCAGTTATTAACAATGAAAACTGATATAGTGGTGAATTAATAAGAAATGGACCAAAAAAATGATATTAAAACAGAGCATCTCAAGTTGTATCAACACTTACATACTGACAACATCGTCCACTAGATGGAGGTAGAGGACAAACATCTTGGCTGTGCCATAAAGGGTGTGTTGGAGTAAAAATAGAGTAGCATGAATAGATTTGAAACAGGAAACATGTTCACTGATAAAGACGTGTGCAAACTTTAGATTAGTACCACCCACAGGCCTACATATGACATGCAGATATAATCATTATTAGGCCAAGGGAATTCCTAATAAGTAGGGGATGAGGCCCTGGTATTGAGGCCTCTCATTTGCTTCTCCCTTCCACAGCTGATAGGAGAGGAATCTGCTCTCTTGACTGGAGTAACGTGAGACAAATGGATGGAGGGGGAAGGAAAAAGAGAGGGAGGGAGGGAATGTCACTTTGAATATAGACCCTCTAGAGACAAGGATCACAGTCCTAAAAGCCCCAATCTTGAGCTCTTGATCTGGGGCCTAGGTTAGATCAATTGAGTTCTTGATCTGGGTTAGATCAATTGAGCTCTTGATCTGGGGCCTGGGTTAGATTCATTGAGCTCTTGATCTGGGGCCTGGGTTAGATAAATTGAGATCTTGATCTGGGGCCTGGGTTAGATAAATTGAGATCTTGATCTGGGGCCTGGGTTAGATAAATTGAGATCTTGATCTGGGGCCTGGGTTAGATAAATTGAGATCTTGATCTGTGCCCTGGGTTAGATAAATTGAGATCTTGATCTGGGGCCTGGGTTAGATAAATTGGGGTGCATAACCATGTTCCTGGAGAGCTACCTGTAGGTTCACTCCAACCCTAATCTAGCACACCTGATACTAATAATTAGCTGGTTGAATCAGATTAGCTAAAACTCGGGTTGGAGCAAAAACCTACAGGAGGGTAGCTCTCCAGAAACAGGGTTGGAGTTAAAACCTACAGGAGGGTAGCTCTCCGGGAACAGGGTTGGAGTTAAAACCTACAGGAGGGTAGCTCTCCAGGAACAGGGTTGGAGTTAAAACCTACAGGAGGGTAGCTCTCCAGGAACAGTGTTGGAGTTAAAACCTATAGGATGGTAGCTCTCCAGGAACAGGGTTGGAGTTAAAACCTACAGGAGGGTAGATCTCCAGGAACAGTGTTGGAGTTAAAACCTACAGGAAGGGTAGCTCTCCAGGAACAGGGTTTGAGTTAATAAAACCTACAGGAAGGGTAGCTCTCCAGGAACAGGGTTGGAGTTAAAACCTACAGGGAGGGTAGCTCTCCAGGAACAGGGTTTGAGTTAATAAAACCTACAGGAAGGGTAGCTCTCCAGGAACAGGGTTTGAGTTAATAAAACCTACAGGAAGGGTAGCTCTCCAGGAACAGGGTTTGAGTTAATAAAACCTACAGGAAGGGTAGCTCTCCAGGAACAGGGTTTGAGTTAATAAAACCTACAGGAAGGGTAGCTCTCCAGGAACAGGGTTTGAGTTAATAAAACCTACAGGAAGGGTAGCTCTCCAGGAACAGGGTTTGAGTTAATAAAACCTACAGGAAGGGTAGCTCTCCAGGAACAGGGTTTGAGTTAATAAAACCTACAGGAAGGGTAGCTCTCCAGGAACAGGGTTTGAGTTAATAAAACCTACAGGATGGTAGCTCTCCAGGAACAGGGTTTGAGTTAATAAAACCTACAGGAGGGTAGCTCTCCAGGAACAGAGTTGGAGTTAAAACCTACAGGAGGGTAGCTCTCCAGGAACAGGGTTGGAGTTAAAACCTACAGGAGGGTAGCTCTCCAGGAACAGGGTTGGAGTTAAAACCTACAGGAAGGGTAGCTCTCCAGGAACAGGGTTGGAGTTAAAACCTACAGTAGGGTAGCTCTCCAGGAACAGGGTTGGAGAACGCTGACCCACACTTATAGACTAATTGAGATAAAGCCAAAGGGTTGTTTGTTTCACTGTTTATTTTACTGAAGAAGTGCGTCTGTGCGTGTGTGTGTGTGTGTGAGTGAGAGGGTTTCACCTCAGTGATCTCCTCCTTGAAGACACAGTAGTACACGTTGCTAGTGAGGCTCTCTTCACACCTGTTGGCTTCAGCACTCCAGTTAACACATCTTCTCTCCAGTCTCTCCAGACGCTCCTGCAGACGCTGTACAGAGAAACCTGAGTCATGCTGGGACGGCAGGAAAGATAATTATTTTATTATTAGATAATGATCACGAAATGTAACAATCTTCAAAAGTACACTAATATTTATTATTTAGCATATCATTAGTATGGGTTGTCCCTGGGGAAAAAAACTATTAAAGGAAAGTTTTAAATAAAAAAATAAAAATAAACACTCAGGGTCAAGACAAACAGCGGTGAATGATCAGGTGTTGCCTTGCAGTCTCACCGACAGTGTTACTGAGAGATAGCCAGCTTGTACATGTGTCTGACGTGGCTGTGTGTGTCTTCTCACCAAGTGTTGTACAGTGTTGCTGATATATCCTCCCAGAGAGATAGCCAGCTTGTACAGGTGTCTTACGTGACTTTGTGTGTCTTCTCAACAACTGTTGTACAGTGTTGCTGATATCTCCTCCCAGAGAGATAGCCAGATTGTACAGGTGTCTGACGTGGCTGTGTGTGTCTTCTCACCAACTGTTGTTCAGTGTTGCTGATATGTCCTCCCAGAGAGATAGCCAGCTTGTACAGGTGTCTGACGTGGCTATGTGTGTCTTCTCACCAACTATTGTACAGTGTTGCTGATATGTCCTCCCAGAGAGATAGCCAGCTTGTACAGGTGTCTGACGTGGCTGTGTGTGTCTTCTCACCAACTATTGTACAGTGTTGCTGATATCTCCTCCCAGAGAGATGTACAGCTTGTACAGGTGTCTGACGAGGCTGTGTGTGTCTTCTCACCAACTGTTGTACAGTGTTGCTGATATCTCCTCCCAGAGAGATAGCCAGCTTGTACAGGTGTCTGACGTGGCTGTGTGTGTCTTCTCACCAACTGTTGTACAGTGTTGCTGATATCTCCTCCCAGAGAGATAGCCAGCTTGTACAGGTGTCTGACGTGGCTGTGTGTGTCTTCTCACTAACTGTTGTACAGTGTTGCTGATATCTCCTCCCAGAGAGATAGCCAGCTTGTACAGGTGTCTGACGTGGCTATGTGTGTCTTCTCACCAACTATTGTACAGTGTTGCTGATATCTCCTCCCAGAGAGATAGCCAGCTTGTACAGGTGTCTGACGTGGCTGTGTGTGTCTTCTCACCAACTATTGTACAGTGTTGCTGATATCTCCTCTCAGAGAGATAGCCAGATTGTACAGGTGTCTGACGTGGCTGTGTGTATCTTCTCACCAACTGTTGTACAGTGTTGCTGATATCTCCTCCCAGAGAGATGTACAGCTTGTACAGGTGTCTGACATGGCTGTGTGTGTCTTCTCACCAACTGTTGTACAGTGTTGCTGATATCTCCTCCCAGAGAGATAGCCAGCTTGTACAGGTATCTGACGTGGCTGTGTGTGTCTTCTCACCAAGTGTTGTACAGTGTTGCTGATATATCCTCCCAGAGAGATAGCCAGCTTGTACAGGTGTCTTACGTGACTTTGTGTGTCTTCTCAACAACTGTTGTACAGTGTTGCTGATATCTCCTCCCAGAGAGATAGAAAGCTTGTACAGGTGTCTGACGTGGCTGTGTGTGTCTTCTCACCAACTGTTGTACAGTGTTGCTGATATCTCCTCCCAGAGAGATAGCCAGCTTGTACAGGTGTCTGACGTGGCTGTGTGTGTCTTCTCACCAACTGTTGTACAGTGTTGCTGATATCTCCTCTCAGAGAGATAGCCAGCTTGAACAGGTGTCTGACGTAGCTGTGTGTCTTCTCACCAACTGTTGTACAGTGTTGCTGATATCTCCTCCCAGAGAGATGTACAGCTTGTACAGGTGTCTGACGTGGCTGTGTGTGTCTTCTCACCAACTGTTGTACAGTGTTGCTGATATCTCCTCTCAGAGAGATAGCCAGATTGTACAGGTGTCTGACGTGGCTGTGTGTGTCTTCTCACCAACTGTTGTACAGTGTTGCTGATATGTCCTCCCAGAGAGATAGCCAGCTTGTACAGGTGTCTGACGTGGCTGTGTGTGTCTTCTCACCAACTGTTGTACAGTGTTGCTGATATGTCCTCCCAGAGAGATAGCCAGCTTGTACAGGTGTCTGACGTGGCTGTGTGTGTCTTCTCACCAACTGTTGTACAGTGTTGCTGATATCTCCTCCCAGAGAGATGTACAGCTTGTACAGGTGTCTGACGAGGCTGTGTGTGTCTTCTCACCAACTGTTGTACAGTGTTGCTGATATCTCCTCCCAGAGAGATAGCCAGCTTGTACAGGTGTCTGACGTGGCTGTGTGTGTCTTCTCACCAACTGTTGTACAGTGTTGCTGATATGTCCTCCCAGAGAGATAGCCAGCTTGTACAGGTGTCTGACGTGGCTGTGTGTGTCTTCTCACCAACTGTTGTACAGTGTTGCTGATATCCCCTCCCAGAGAGATAGCCAGCTTGTACAGGTGTCTGACGTGGCTGTGTGTGTCTTCTCACTAACTGTTGTACAGTGTTGCTGATATCTCCTCCCAGAGAGATAGCCAGCTTGTACAGGTGTCTGACGTGGCTGTGTGTGTCTTCTCACCAACTGTTGTACAGTGTTGCAGATATCTCCTCCCAGAGAGATAGCCAGCTTGTACAGGTGTCTGACGTGGCTGTGTGTGTCTTCTCACCAACTGTTGTACAGTGTTGCTGATATGTCCTCCCAGAGAAATAGCCAGCTTGTACAGGTGTCTGAGGTGGCTGTGTGTGTCTTCTCACCAACTGTTGTACAGTGTTGCTGATATCCCCTCCCAGAGAGATAGCCAGCTTGTACAGGTGTCTGACGTGGCTGTGTGTGTCTTCTCACCAACTATTGTACAGTGTTGCTGATATCTCCTCCCAGAGAGATAGCCAGCTTGTACAGGTGTCTGTCGTGGCTGTGTGTGTCTTCTCACCAACTATTGTACAGTGTTGCTGATATCTCCTCTCAGAGAGATAGCCAGATTGTACAGGTGTCTGACGTGGCTGTGTGTATCTTCTCACTAACTGTTGTACAGTGTTGCTGATATCTCCTCCCAGAGAGATGTACAGCTTGTACAGGTGTCTGATGTGGCTGTGTGTGTCTTCTCACCAACTGTTGTACAGTGTTGCTGATATCTCCTCCCAGAGAGATAGCCAGCTTGTACAGGTATCTGACGTGGCTGTGTGTGTCTTCTCACCAAGTGTTGTACAGTGTTGCTGATATCTCCTCCCAGAGAGATAGCCAGCTTGTACAGGTGTCTTACGTGACTTTGTGTGTCTTCTCAACAACTGTTGTACAGTGTTGCTGATATCTCCTCCCAGAGAGATAGAAAGCTTGTACAGGTGTCTGACGTGGCTGTGTGTGTCTTCTCACTAACTGTTGTACAGTGTTGCTGATATCTCCTCACAGAGAGATAGCCAGCTTGTACAGGTGTCTGATGTGGCTGTGTGTGTCTTCTCACCAACTGTTGTACAGAGTTTCTGATATCTCCTCCCAGAGAGATAGCCAGCTTGTACATGTGTCTGACGTGGCTGCGTGTGTCTTCTCACCAACTGTTGAACAGTGTTGCTGATATCTCCTCCCAGAGAGATAGCCAGCTTGTACAGGTGTCTGACGTGGCTGTGTGTATCTTCTCACCAACTGTTGTACAGTGTTGCTGATATCTCCTCCCAGAGAGATAGCCAGCTTGTACAGGTGTCTGACGTGGCTGTGTGTATCTTCTCACCAACTGTTGTACAGTGTTGCTGATATCTCCTCCCAGAGAGATAGAAAGCTTGTACAGGTGTCTGACGTGGCTGTGTGTGTCTTCTCACCAACTGTTGTACAGTGTTGCTGATATCTCCTCCCAGAGAGATAGAAAGCTTGTACAGGTGTCTGACGTGGCTGTGTGTGTCTTCTCACCAACTGTTGTACAGTGTTGCTGATATCTCCTCCCAGAGAGATAGCCAGCTTGAACAGGTGTCTGACGTGGCTGTGTGTGTCTTCTCACCAACTGTTGTACAGTGTTGCTGATATCTCCTCCCAGAGAGATAGCCAGCTTGTACAGGTGTCTGACGTGGCTGTGTGTGTCTTCTCACCAACTATTGTACAGTGTTGCTGATATCTCCTCTCAGAGAGATAGCCAGCTTGAACAGGTGTCTGACGTGGCTGTGTGTCTTCTCACCAACTGTTGTACAGTGTTGCTGATATCTCCTCCCAGAGAGATGTACAGCTTGTACAGGTGTCTGACGTGGCTGTGTGTGTCTTCTCACCAACTGTTGTACAGTGTTGCTGATATCTCCTCTCAGAGAGATAGCCAGATTGTACAGGTGTCTGACGTGGCTGTGTGTGTCTTCTCACCAACTGTTGTACAGTGTTGCTGATATCTCCTCCCAGAGAGATGTACAGCTTGTACAGGTGTCTGACATGGCTGTGTGTGTCTTCTCACCAACTGTTGTACAGTGTTGCTGATATCTCCTCCCAGAGAGATGTACAGCTTGTACAGGTGTCTGACGAGGCTGTGTGTGTCTACTCACCAACTGTTGTACAGTGTTGCTGATATCTCCTCCCAGAGAGATAGCCAGCTTGTACAGGTGTCTGACGTGGATGTGTGTGTCTTCTCACCAACTGTTGTACAGTGTTGCTGATATCCCCTCCCAGAGAGATAGCCAGCTTGTACAGGTGTCTGACGTGGCTGTGTGTATCTTCTCACCAACTGTTGTACAGTGTTGCTGATATCTCCTCCCAGAGAGATGTACAGCTTGTACAGGTGTCTGACGTGGCTGTGTGTGTCTTCTCACCAACTGTTGTACAGTGTTGCTGATATCTCCTCCCAGAGAGATAGCCAGCTTGTACAGGTATCTGACGTGGCTGTGTGTGTCTTCTCACCAAGTGTTGTACAGTGTTGCTGATATCTCCTCCCAGAGAGATAGCCAGCTTGTACAGGTGTCTTACGTGACTTTGTGTGTCTTCTCAACAACTGTTGTACAGTGTTGCTGATATCTCCTCCCAGAGAGATAGAAAGCTTGTACAGGTGTCTGACGTGGCTGTGTGTGTCTTCTCACTAACTGTTGTACAGTGTTGCTGATATCTCCTCACAGAGAGATAGCCAGCTTGTACAGGTGTCTGATGTGGCTGTGTGTGTCTTCTCACCAACTGTTGTACAGAGTTTCTGATATCTCCTCCCAGAGAGATAGCCAGCTTGTACATGTGTCTGACGTGGCTGCGTGTGTCTTCTCACCAACTGTTGAACAGTGTTGCTGATATCTCCTCCCAGAGAGATAGCCAGCTTGTACAGGTGTCTGACGTGGCTGTGTGTATCTTCTCACCAACTGTTGTACAGTGTTGCTGATATCTCCTCCCAGAGAGATAGCCAGCTTGTACAGGTGTCTGACGTGGCTGTGTGTATCTTCTCACCAACTGTTGTACAGTGTTGCTGATATCTCCTCCCAGAGAGATAGAAAGCTTGTACAGGTGTCTGACGTGGCTGTGTGTGTCTTCTCACCAACTGTTGTACAGTGTTGCTGATATCTCCTCCCAGAGAGATAGAAAGCTTGTACAGGTGTCTGACGTGGCTGTGTGTGTCTTCTCACCAACTGTTGTACAGTGTTGCTGATATCTCCTCCCAGAGAGATAGCCAGCTTGAACAGGTGTCTGATGTGGCTGTGTGTGTCTTCTCACCAACTGTTGTACAGTGTTGCTGATATCTCCTCCCAGAGAGATAGCCAGCTTGTACAGGTGTCTGACGTGGCTGTGTGTGTCTTCTCACCAACTATTGTACAGTGTTGCTGATATCTCCTCTCAGAGAGATAGCCAGCTTGAACAGGTGTCTGACGTGGCTGTGTGTCTTCTCACCAACTGTTGTACAGTGTTGCTGATATCTCCTCCCAGAGAGATGTACAGCTTGTACAGGTGTCTGACGTGGCTGTGTGTGTCTTCTCACCAACTGTTGTACAGTGTTGCTGATATCTCCTCTCAGAGAGATAGCCAGATTGTACAGGTGTCTGACGTGGCTGTGTGTGTCTTCTCACCAACTGTTGTACAGTGTTGCTGATATCTCCTCCCAGAGAGATGTACAGCTTGTACAGGTGTCTGACATGGCTGTGTGTGTCTTCTCACCAACTGTTGTACAGTGTTGCTGATATCTCCTCCCAGAGAGATGTACAGCTTGTACAGGTGTCTGACGAGGCTGTGTGTGTCTACTCACCAACTGTTGTACAGTGTTGCTGATATCTCCTCCCAGAGAGATAGCCAGCTTGTACAGGTGTCTGACGTGGATGTGTGTGTCTTCTCACCAACTGTTGTACAGTGTTGCTGATATCCCCTCCCAGAGAGATAGCCAGCTTGTACAGGTGTCTGACGTGGCTGTGTGTATCTTCTCACCAACTGTTGTACAGTGTTGCTGATATCTCCTCCCAGAGAGATGTACAGCTTGTACAGGTGTCTGACGTGGCTGTGTGTGTCTTCTCACCAACTGTTGTACAGTGTTGCTGATATCTCCTCCCAGAGAGATAGCCAGCTTGTACAGGTGTCTGACGTGGATGTGTGTGTCTTCTCACCAACTGTTGTACAGTGTTGCTGATATCCCCTCCCAGAGAGATAGCCAGCTTGTACAGGTGTCTGACGTGTCTGTGTGTGTCTTCTCACCAACTGTTGTACAGTGTTGCTGATATCTCCTCCCAGAGAGATGTACAGCTTGTACAGGTGTCTGACGTGGCTGTGTGTGTCTTCTCACTAACTGTTGTACAGTGTTGCTGATATCTCCTCCCAGAGAGATAGCCAGCTTGTACAGGTGTCTGACGTGGCTGTGTGTGTCTTCTCACCAACTGTTGTACAGTGTTGCTGATATCTCCTCCCAGAGAGATAGCCAGCTTGTACAGGTATCTGACGTGGCTGTGTGTGTCTTCTCACCAACTGTTGTACAGTGTTGCTGATATCTCCTCCCAGAGAGATAGCCAGCTTGTACAGGTGTCTGATGTGACTCTGTCTGTCCTGATGTTGGATCAGCTGGATCTTAGCCTGGCTTGTCTCGCTGAACCCCGTCACAGGCTCCAACATTGACAGCTTATCCAACTGGGGACAAAATAATGAACCAATTAGGAGGCTGTTTATTTGTTTCTCTGATCAGAATCTATGTGTGTTTAATGATGTTTGTATATCACCAGCTGTTAAATAATTGATTTTATAATTAAAAAATAAAGAATTAATATTCTGTTAGTGTCTTCTTTTCTGGGAAACCTGCAAAGCATGCATCAATCTTTTAAGGTACATTTCTGTCTAAAAAGGTCCACGAGGTATCTCCAGGGCCTCTCTTAACTGATCCTGTGTTCTTTGGTGTCTACAGAAAAGCTAGATAGGTAAGTAACTCTCTGATAGTTACAGTATTTATGTGACATTTCAAGCTGAACATGTCTGTGAAGGGCAGGTTAGCTTTGAGCTATCCTAAACTGATCCCATGTGTTCTCTCAAACACACAGCAAATGTAGTTTTCCATGACAGACCCAGATACAATGACTCTGAAGAGACTACAGCAAAGATAACACCCTCCCTGATACAGTATGTAAGACTATGAGTGCGTCCCAAATTTCACCCTATTCCCTAAATAATGCACCTTATTAGTCCTGTTCAAAAGTAGTGCACTATTCCTTAGGGAATAGGGTTGTACCCAATAGGGTGGCACCCTTAGACGATGTGTTGTTACCTCATCATAGAGCTGGTGGAACTTCACGGCCATGTTGAGGACAGACTCGTACTCTTTGATTTTATCTTTCACTCTCTGATGAAGGTGAAGCATCTCTGTGACTTTCTCATTCTTCTCTTTTATTGTAATTCCTTTCAGTGCCAACAGTTCTGATGTCTTCACCATGTATTCTACCCCTGCATTCAACTGCTACAGGGGACACACAGGAGATATAGAGATATAGTAGAATAATAATACATATTTACCTATAGGATATCACATAATGGACCAGAACACAAATGTAGGCATAGTGTCATGCTACTTAGAGCCACTGTAAAGATACTGTATACATATGGTCAAGTGTATACTAACTAACTACTAACATAGACTATTGGTACTATTGTAAAAGTATTAAACATTGGGTTTCTGTAAAAAATATTATACATAATAATGTTATGATTTCTTCTACCTACTATTTATGACAGGCCAATAGGCTATAGTTCTTACCAGGAAGTGGGGCTTAGCTAGGTTAAAGTTCTCCAATAGCTTGGACACAGTCTGAAGATCACTTCCCAGATCAACTTTAGAGGTTGGGACAAGAACCTCCTCCACACTATTTAGGTCATGAACAGTCTGTAAAAAAAAAAAACTAAATTAAAAAAAGAAAACAGGGGGGTTCTTGACACTAAATGAGATTGCATTTATGATCAATTGAGAATAAATTGGTTGTGATTCAGGAATTTGTAATGGATATATACTGAACAAAAATATAAATGCAGCATGCAACAATTTCAATGATTTTACTGTTTCAGTTCATATAAGGAAATCAGTCAATTGAAATAAATTCTTTAAGTCCTAATCTATGGATTTCACATGACTGGGCAGGGGCGCCTCCATGGGTGGGCCTGGGAGGGCATAGGGCACTCACTGTGTAGCCAGGCCCAGTCAATCAGAATTTGTTTTTCCCCACAAATGGGCTTTATTTCAGACAGAAATACTCCTCATTTTCATCAGCTGTCTGGGTGGATGGTCTCGGAAGATCCCACAGGGGAAGAAGCCGGATGTGGAGGTCTTGGGCTGGCGTGGTTACACGTGGTCTGCGGTTGTGAGACCAGTTGGACATACTGCCAAATTCTCTAAAACGACGTTGGAGGCGGCTTATGGTAGAGAAATTAACATTCACTTCTCTGGCAACAGCTCTGGTGGACATTCCTGCAGTCAGCATGCCAATTGCACTCTCCCTCAAAACTTGAGACATCTGTGACATTGTTTTGTGTGACAAAACTGCACATTTTAGAGTGGCCTTTTATTGTCCCCAGCACAAAGTGCACCTGTGTCACACCTGTCAGGTGGATGGATTATCTTGGAAAAGGAGAAATGCTCAATAACAGGGATGTAAACAAATTTGTGCACAACATTTGAGAGACATTTTGTACGTATGGAAAATGTCTGGGATCTTGTATTTCAGCTCATGAAAAATGGGACCAACACTTTACATTTTGAGTGTATATTTTTGTTCAGTATTCATTGCATACTTATTTTTATGTACCTTTTCCAGTTGTTCTTTGTATTTCTTCCACTGTTTCTTGACAGACTTCAACTGACTGACGTGGAGCTGCATGGAGGTCCAGAGGTCTGACAGATCCACCTTCTTCTTGTTCAGCTCCTCCATGGTCTTCTCCACCACACCGATGGCTGCCCTCACATTCAGGTTCAGGTTCTCACTCACCTGAAGATGTCAACATAAAGAATCCATTGTTATCAGGTACCGGATCTTATCTGTATCCTACAGCCCTTACGAAGGGCTCCTGGATGTGGGTGGAAGTTATTTTTCCAAAGCAAGACATAATAACCATGTTAACCATACTTATAATGAAATGCAATAATCAATGGTTGTAAGGTTTGTCTAATTTAGGCATGACCTCTGTTTTATCGTTATTTAGTTTTAATAAGCAATAACTTTTTTAAACTAAATGTCAACAAAACATATATCATGCTCATGGGCCCCAACTCCCTCATCAAGAAACTGGGTCAACTCAACATGACAATCGACATCTGCACCATCCATTCCCAACTCCACAGTCAGGAACTGGATGTTACATTTGACCCCCACTCTGTCAAATGGACACAAAATCCAAAACATCACAAAGTCAGCCTTCTTCCACCTAAAAAAAGATCTCACGACTCAGACCCTCTCTAACTAACTCCACTGCTGAAACCTTGTTTAGTTCACTGCCCTGGTTAGTCTGTCATTATGTTTAGTGATTTCCATGGTTAGTCTATCCTTATATTTCAGGGCGGCAGGGTCGCCTAGTGGTTAGAGCGTTGGACTAGTAATCGGAAGGCTGCAAGTTCAAACCCCAGAGCTGACAATGTACAAATCTGTAGTTCTGCCCCTGAACAGGCAGTTAACCCACTGTTCCCAGGCTGTCATTGAAAATAAGAATTTGTTCTTAACTGACTTGACTAGTTAAATAAAAAATACAAATATTTGGTGTACTTTTATATACTGTACTTACTTATTTAAATGTGTGATATTGTTGCTTTTTATCCTGCTGATTATCTTGTAAAGTGATTTGGGGTGTCTTGTAAAGCGCTTAAAATAAAATATATTATTATTATGTGCAGGCAGAAAAGCAATGGCTTAAAGGAAGGCTCAACGTTAGCAACGTTAACCTGGATAACAGTGCATGGAGGGGTTGAGGTTTAATAATGTCTCTCACCATGTTTGAGAAGTTGATGTAGTTGTTTCCCAGGTCCAGCATGGTGAGGAAGCGTTCCAACATGGACTGCCACTTAGCGTCAGCTATCCCCTTAGAAGTGACTAAACTCTCCTCATTCTCCTCCTCCTCTTGCTTCCTGTTATAGCTTTCATGTAGACTCTGCATCTGTTCCTCCACCTGAACAAGCATAGGAGTCACACATTTCAGAATATTACATTTCAGCAGTGTTGTGGAGTAGTGAACTACAAGTAGTTCAACTAGTAATTGAACTACTTTTTGCAGAAGCTTGGTGGTAGTTGAACTAAATTCAAATCTAGGTAGTGTTTTCAGTAGTTAATTATTTTTTTTGCCATGTAGTTGTGCAGCTAACTACTGGAACTCAACATTACTCTTCTTGCAAAAGGAAATTAAAATATGGGTAAAGAAAGCAATCATTTACTTTCTTTTACGGCATCCGACCTGCCTGATTCTCACTTGAAACATTGTTTTTGTGTTTAATAGGCTAAACTACACATTTTGTTAACATATGATCCCAAAGTGATCTGTTCTTGCAATTTGTCATCTATGACATTTGAGATTTACATATGATAGTTTTTCATTAAGTAGTTTGAACTATATTTTTCTTATTAAGGGTAACTTTAGTCGAGTTTAACTTCTTCTAGGGTTAAGTAACTGGCAGCTGGGTAAATTATATTTTCAGAGTAGCTTCCCTAACATTGCATTTCAGATTGATTTCCATTTTGTTTATTGACACATTTCAGTTAAATCACCTGTGCTTTCAACATAATATGAATGAAATACATACAAAGTTTAATGTACACTACATAACTATGTAACAATATTTAGTCAGACACCACTGTACCAAACTATACAGATATTTAACAACCATATCCTTCCTAAGTGTCATGAAATGATAAGAGAAAATAACCTCCTCTGCTATTCGCAAGAAGCCCACGTATGGTTGGATATTCTCGATGCGAGATGTGATGTTCCTGGTGACTGTCTTCAGCTCCTCCTCTACAAGTGATGCTTTGTTGGAGAACTGAGCGGCTTCAGGACACCCCAGTGTTCTCACTTCCTTTATCAGCTCTGCCATGGCCTCTGCCTCACTGGCTGTTTGCTGAAAAACAAATGGCCAGGGTTGAGAAAACTCTATGGTAACACATACTCTATATATAAACAAAAGTATGTGGACACCACTTTAAATTTGTGAGCAGCCGCACTCAAGTCTAAGATCACCATGCACAATGCCCCTCTCCGACACGGCTGGAGTTATGTAAAGCTCGCCGCCATTGGACTCTGGAGCAGTGAAGGGAAATCTTAACACTACAGCATACAATTACATTCTAGATTATTATTTACTTCCAACTTTGTGGCAACAGCTTGGGGAAGGCCTTTTCCTGTCTCAGCATGACAATGCCCCCGTGCACAAAGCGAGGTCCATACAGAAATGGTTTGTTGAGATCGGTATGGAAGAACTTGACTGGCCTGCACAAAGCTCTGACCTCAACCCCATTGAACATCTTTGGGATGAATTGGAATGCCTACTGCGAGCCAGGCCTAATCGACCTCACTAATGCTTGTGGCTGATCGGAAGCAAGTCCCCGCAGCAATGTTCCAAGATCTAGTTGAAAGCTTTCCCAGAAGTGGAGTGGAGGCTGTTATAGCAGCAAAGGGGGGACCAACACCATATTAATGCCCATGATTTTTGAATGAGATGTTCGACTAGCGGGTGTCCACATACTTTGGTCATGTAGTGTGTATACTTCAGTACAGTACAAGACAGGGTTAGGTCTATTTGAAAACAACATTCAGGAAGTAAACTGAGATTCCTGAATTGAAATGAAAGTGACCCAACCTTTGTATAAGAGCTGGGTAAATAAACAAAGGGGTCATACATTTGAATAAGGTTGAGTAAGTCTACAGGTGATATTCCTGACTCTACCTGTGTCTGTGAGGAGAGTTCCAGGTGTTTGTTGAGCATGTCTTCAGACTGAGAGAGCAGGGAGCCTGGCTCAGTGTTGTTGGAGAGGACACCGTTGCTGCTCTTTAACCACACCGAGATCTGGGACAGAAACACATGACTTTTACTTTACTTTATTAGTTCCACAATTCAGTCAAATGCAGTCAACTGAAATACATGGACATTTACACACACGTGAAAGTATTAGCAGTTGATCGTAGGCTGTCAACTAGCCTTACTACACGTCTGAGAATGGGCTGTAATCTGACTTTAGATATGTTTAACTGGTCCTTTGTAGCTCAGTTGGTAAAGCATGGTTCTTGTTAAGACCAGGGTAGTGGGTTCAATTCCTGGGACCATCCATGTGTAAAATGTATGCATGCATGACTGTAAGTTACTTTGGATGAATGTGCCTGTTAAATGTAATATATTGCTTTTATGCACCTTATATTATTCAAAAGTCTAAACTTGCACATGCTTACCCCAACTCTGAATCCAGCCCAGTGAGACATATTAAGAATCCCTATTCATTTAATAGCATCTCTGTGGGCCTAATACTACAGATGTGTTGTTTTACTTTTAAAATGTATTAGGCAAACCTTTTAATGTGGCATAAACAAAACCATTTGATTGTCAAACAATCACATCGCAAGGCTCCTGTGTAAACCTGGCTACCTGCGCACATTCGTCCACTAAAATAATTCCCACTGTCCCACATCCATACAGGGCACTGTGCACCTGCCATTTGACGAATGGGAAGAGACATCTGTTACAAAACACCAAATGTGTAATGAATGACATTCAGTGGCTGTCATGCATTAATAATTACATTCATAATAATGCCTCATTCACATTAACCATAAGCACTCCGTTACGTTACGGTGGATGGCATTCATTTGTATGGGGACCGTCCACAACGGAGTGGAATCACAATGCCCCTTTGCAGTTGAAGGCTCCGTTACATACTTTGAATTTTTCGAAGATGTGCGTCTTCTTCAGTCCAGTCAGAGTCGGTTGAAGAACAGGAAGTTACCAAATATAAAAATATATTTTTGTTGATGGGTTTATGGGATAGATACAAGTTGTAAACAATTTCCCAGGTAGCCTAGTGGTTAGAGCGTTGGACTAGTAACTGAAAGAGTTGGAAGATCAAATCCCCAAGCTAAAAATATGTTGTTCGGCCCCTGGACAAGGCCAGTATCCCACTGTTCCTAGGCTGTCATTGAAAATATGAATTTGTTCTTAACTAACTTGCCTTGTAAATAAAAGTAAGTTATATTATTTTAATAGTATGTTAAAAATAATACACACTGGCTATTAAGCACAATAAAGTACAAAAAATGTATTAAATTAAAAACTTGATGTAGAGCCTAATGAATATGAATGTATGCGTCCACTGCTGTCTGAGCGCCTCTCTGTCTTGGCCACTCATCTCTACCTTTTCGAATTGTCACTTTATTGTTGACCCACACTGCAATTTGGAGAGTATTCCACACATTTTCAAGTCCATTCACAAATTTTTTCATGTGACTGAAGTGAAATTGATAAATTATAGTGTAATAGCCAATAGTTTTGTTGTCATCTTTGTTTTAATTATTGTGATAGTCTCATGTTTACCGGTACGGCGTATGGACACTATTTAGCTCAAAGGCATAATATAACGTAATTCAATAAAAATATAGCTACGGGTTCGTCCCAAATGGCACCCTATTTCCTATATTGTGGGAATAGGGTGCTATAAAGGGAATAGGGTGCCATTTGGGACAAATCGTAAGGCTTGTGTGTACCTAATTGTTAGGTTAGATTACTTGTTAGATATTACTGCATGGTCGGAACGAGAAACACAAGCATTTCGCTACACTCGCATTAACATCTGCTAACCATGTGTATGTGACAAATAAAATTTGATTTGATTTGATTTACCTTGTCTATGAGGTCTTCACATTGGGACACCAGCTGCTGTCTCTTGGCTGCCAGTGCTTGGTGAGCATGGCACTCCTGACTTAGAGCATCAACCCGGTCTCTGACATATCCCAGCATCCTTTTCACGCCTTCTACTTGGGTACTAGAAATATAGTAAGAGGCATGTCTGCTGTGAAATGCTCCATGTAGTAATCATATTATCCGCAGTCTTGATCCATCCATCTATTAATATAAAGGCCTAGTTTGAACACACTGCATTGGATATAACAAGCATATTTCATTTCATAATACAGTGACAGCAGTGACATCTTTACTATTGAAATCACATGTTACTCAAAATCTCTGTTTTGCTACACCAGTGATAAGCAGTCTGTGGTGATTCTTGACCACAGCAGGTTTTAAACTTGACTAGGGTGGGTATGAGATTTTGAGTCTGAGGACTAAGGATGTCCTAATATGGATGCCATATTCCCTCCTTACCTCTGTGGTTTGGCCTTCTGTAGTATGAGCTGCCCTCTCTGTAGAGGGTCATTGGCTGACTCTTTGATGCTTTGCAACAGGTCCTCATGCTTTTTGGCCAACTCAGGCAACCATAGTGTCTGGGTCTTCAACCCCTTAAGTTTACTCTCAACACTTCCCAGGACCTCAAAAGCCTGACAAAACAGGAATGAGAGGATAGGACAATATGCATTAAGTACTCATGTAAACATGATAGATGGTTCAGCAGAAGTCCTGAATAAATGTAATATTGCTCATTATAATAACAGTCACAATTCATGATGCAGTAGATGGCACAAATAGTATGTCCTTGTTGTCCACTAGAGGGCACCATGTTCAAATCGAATTAATGTCACTAGTTCCCTAGTCTTGTGTAGAGTACCTCAAATACAGTTGTAAGCACTTAGTACTGCAATAATAATTACTCATCACAAATTTGTCGGGCACATGATATTCCATGTATAGTAGCTACCTTGTTGGCACTGCTAAAGAAGGCTTTCCTGAAGGTGATATGTAATACAAGCCTACAGTAGCTACACTAGGTACCTTGTTGGCACTGCTAAAGAAGGCTTTCCTGAAGGTGATATGTATTACAAGCCTACAGTAGCTACACTGGGTACCTGGTTGGCACTGCTAAAGAAGGCTTTCCTGAAGGTGATATGTAATACAAGCCTACAGTAGCTACACTAGGTACATGGTTGGCACTGCTAAAGAAGGCTTTCCTGAAGGTGATATGTAATACAAGCCTACAGTAGCTACACTGGGTACCTGGTTGGCACTGCTAAAGAAGGCTTTCCTGAAGGTGATATGTAATACAAGCCTACAGTAGCTACACTGGGTACCTGGTTGGCACTGCTAAAGAAGGCTTTCCTGAAGGTGATATGTAATACAAGCCTACAGTAGCAACACTAGGTACCTGGTTGGCACTGCTAAAGAAGGCTTTCCTGAAGGTGATATGTAATACAAGCCTACAGTAGCTACACTGGGTACCTGGTTGGCACTGCTAAAGAAGGCTTTCCTGAAGGTGATATGTAATACAAGCCTACAGTAGCTACACTGGGTACCTGGTTGGCACTGCTAAAGAAGGCTTTCCTGAAGGTGATATGTAATACAAGCCTACAGTAGCTACACTAGGTACCTGGTTGGCACTGCTAAAAAAAAAGAGGTACAGGATAGGTCGTGTGAAACTGTAACGCGTTGAAAGTAGCAGAATTGTTTGCGTTGTTTTAATCTTCCTGCACAGACATGTTTGGATGGTCTGACTATATCCTACAAGTTTAGCCTCCATTTCTTTGTTATAGCGTACCTTATTGGCAGTGCTAAAGAAGGTTACAGAGAATATCTTGATGACACTGAAGGCATTTCTCTCCTGAAGGTTACATGCACACAAGCATAGATATAGAACAGTTTTATCTCTAGGACCACTAATCAGCAATTGCCTTGGTGGCCCTGATAATCTATGGCCATAAGACATGTAGAGAAGGTACTGTACCTTGTTGCCACTGTTAAAGAAGCCGTTGCTCTCCTGTAGGTGATATGTATAGTTACACTAGCTACCTTCTACTGCTAATGCAGTACCTACTCTCCTAAGGGGGGGGGGGGTTGTATAGTAGTCAGTTGTGTCTGTACCGTGTTAGCGCTGCTGAAGAAGGAATTGCTCTCCTGTAGCTGTGCCAGCCGGCCCATCATGAGGTTCCAGAAGTGATTGTGCAAGGCTTTGAGAGCCACACTTCTCTCAGAGACATGGCCCATCTCAGCCTCAGCACAGCCCTCTGCATCCCCCACTTGCAGCTCTGAAGCTTGGGCTAGCAGCTTCTCCACCAACACACTCCAGTCCTGCAGACAGGACGCAAGCATGCACACACACACGCACACACACACAGGGAATATTAGATTGGCTGTAGATCAAATGTTTTCTATACTAAAGTCACCTAGATTTCATGCTCATGGCCCTAGTATTATAATACTCACACATTAACAGTAAAATTGGACATGCCCTAATAAAAGCTTGTTATAGCTTTGTTGTTAACTGTTGAAAATATCAGTCAATCACTTGGCAAATATGTCCCAAAGTGTATTCATATTTAAAGTATCATACCTTGGCTTTCTCTTCAAACTCTTTGTATTCCTGAAGGAGCTCTTCATTTTCTGTGAGAGCTGAGCCCAAATGATCTTTTTCAAAGTACAAGTCAGCTTTGTTTTTGAACCAGTGGGTTACCTGAATAAAATACCAGACATTATAACTGCAGTCAGGACATTACTGCATTTATACTTGGGTACTTATGTAAATGATTTCAAAGGAAGAGTTTTATGCTGCATGACTGCTCTGCCTTACACTAAGCAGTAGAATATTAAACCCAGAGGCATCTGTACTTCCATCATCTTAACACATGACCCCATATGGCTCAACAAGCCAAAAGGTATTATATCTTTCTAGGTAGGCCATTTGTTTCTACTCTACATGGGTGCAGGCAACTCATGATGTGTTCAGATTTCTTTTTGGCCCCACTCCCATCAAAGTTGCCCATCCCTGAGATAGGTGAAAGTTTTATGTCAAAAGGAGATTTCTGACACGGATTGATCTTAGATAGACATTTCCTGACAGTTTGTGACTCACTTCCTGTTCCTGGCGATCCCATTGGTAGATGTTAAGGATCACTTCCAGGTCAATGAGCTGCTGCTTCATGTGTTGATCCACCTGTCTCCTCCTGTCCTGCAGTATCTCCATCAGACTTTCCACCCGGCCATAGCTGCTGTCAGCCCCTCTCAACGCCTTACTCCTCTGAAGACCATCCTCAGTCTGGAACTCTCTCAGGAAGTCTAGAAGATCACGACTCTTGTTCAGAACCAACATTGACTTCTCCAGGAGGCCTGGGGAAAGAGAGAGGGATGGGGAGGTGTCAACGATAGAGGAGAGAGAGAGCAAGAAAGCAATAGAGAAAGAGGGAGAGGTTTATTTACTATTACTTGGAGGCATTACATAGCCAGTGCCAATAGCAGTAAAAATCTGAATTATGTGATACCATTGACAAGTTTCTCATTAAAAAGACTCTCTTGTTTAGAACCAGCATTGACTTCTCCAGTAGACCCGAGGGACAGATATGGGCCAGAATAAGAAAAGATGATTACATGTGCACATACAACGTCTTTGAGCAGGTGCTGGAAATCAAAACAATATGGACCAGATGAAAACCTAAGTAGTCAAAACGTTATCACCAACATACCACATGGGATCATAGATTGTAGTGTGCAGAATCTCTTTTTTCATTTGCAAAAGATACGTGCCAAAACACAAATAATGAATTAATGAATCCAGCTTTGGGTCGTGTAAATACAGCCATCCAATTTGTATAGTAAGTAAGGTACTGTATCTCACACTGCAGTGTAATCTCTCATCAAATATTATCATGAGAATGAGAGTACTTGTTGTTTATATTACCGTTACGATGTCATATGATGTCATGGTCCCTTTCTCCTTCAGCAGCCTCAACCAGCTAGCTTTTAGTTTATTGTGCTGTAGATATAACATGAAGCCCACTCATTCTCACATCTGACAGATATCATATCTCTTCATTACATCTCAGTGCCTTGGAGACTGAAAGGAAGGATAAAATCATCCAATTTCAGGAACTTTAAGAGGAGAATGATTCACTCAAGGGAGAGCAGAGGTGAACTGAATGACTGTCAGGATCAGACTGAGGTTGTGTATTATCTACCAGACATCTGGAACAGTGACCCAGAAGTCATTACTCTAAGGGGATTTGCCAAAGGGAATAAATGCAGAATTTCTCCAAGGGAGGCTGTACTATAGGTGTATCAACATAATACCCACCTCTCTTCATAACGCTGTGTTTCATGAGCAGTTCTTTCAGACACTCCGCATCTGCCAGCTCCTGCTCTCTGCTCTGGAACTCTTCTGCCTCGTCTATTCTGATAGCAAACTGAAGGAGGTGGAGGAAGACAGCATTAATCTATCTCTATAGTTAGACAACAGTGAAGGAGGTAGAGGAAGACAGCATTAATCTATCTGTATAGTTAGACAACAGTGAAGGAGAAGGAGGAAGACAGCATTAATCTATTGGATATAGTTAGACAACAGTGAAGGAGGTGGAGGAAGACAGCATTAATCTATCTGTATAGTTAGACAACAGTGAAGGAGGTGGAGGAAGACAGCATTAATCTATCTGTATAGTTAGACAACAGTGAAGGAGTTGGAGGAAGACAGCATTAATCTATCTGTATAGTTAGACAACAGTGAAGGAGGTAGAGGAAGACAGCATTAATCTATCTGTATAGTTAGACAACAGTGAAGGAGTTGGAGGAAGACAGCATTAATCTATCTGTATAGTTAGACAACAGTGAAGGAGGTAGAGGAAGACAGCATTAATCTATCTGTATAGTTAGACAACAGTGAAGGAGTTGGAGGAAGACAGCATTCATCTATATGTATAGTTAGACAACAGTGAAGGAGGTAGAGGAAGACAGAATTAATCTATCTGTATAGTTAGACAACAGTAAAGGAGGTAGAGGAAGACAGCATTAATCTATCTGTATAGTTAGACAACAGTGAAGGAGTTGGAGGAAGACAGCATTAATCTATCTGTATAGTTAGACAACAGTGAAGGAGGTGGAGGAAGACATCATTAATCTATCTGTATAGTTAGACAACAGTGAAGGAGGTGGGGGAAGGCAGCATTAATCTATATGTATAGTTAGACAACAGTGAAGTAGTTGTAGGAAGACAGCATTAATCTATCTGTATAGTTAGACAACAGTGAAGAAGGTAGAGGAAGACAGCATTAATCTATCTGTATAGTTAGACAACAGTGAAGGAGATGGAGGAAGACAGCATTAATCTATCTGTATAGTTAGATAACATTGAAGGAGAAGGAGGAAGACAGCATTAATCTATTGGATATAGTTAGACAACAGTGAAGGAGGTGGAGGAAGACATCATTAATCTATCTGTATAGTTAGACAACAGTGAAGGAGGTGGGGGAAGGCAGCATTAATCTATATGTATAGTTAGACAACAGTGAAGGAGGTGGAGGAAGACAGCATTAATCTATCTGTATAGTTAGACAACAGTGAAGGAGTTGGAGGAAGACAGCATTAATCTATCTGTATAGTTAGATAACAGTGAAGGAGAAGGAGGAAGACAGCATTAATCTATTGGATATAGTTAGACAACAGTGAAGGAGATGGAGGAAGACAGCATTAATCTATCTGTTTAGTTAGACAACAGTGAAGGAGGTAGAGGAAGACAGCATTAATCTATCTGTATAGTTAGACAACAGTGAAGGAGGTGGAGGAAGACAGCATTAATCTATCTGTATAGTTAGACAACAGTAAAGGAGGTAGAGGAAGACAGCATTAATCTATCTGTATAGTTAGACAACAGTGAAGGAGTTGGAGGAAGACAGCATTAATCTATATGTATAGTTAGACAACAGTAAAGGAGGTAGAGGAAGACAGCATTAATCTATCTGTATAGTTAGACAACAGTGAAGGAGTTGAAGAAAGACAGCATTAATCTATCTGTATAGTTAGACAACAGTGAAGGAGGTAGAGGAAGACAGCATTAATCTATCTGTATAGTTAGACAACAGTGAAGGAGGTGGAGGAAGACAGCATTAATCTATCTGTATAGTTAGACAACAGTGAAGGAGGTAGAGGAAGACAGCATTAATCTATCTGTATAGTTAGACAACAGTGAAGGAGTTGGAGGAAGACAGCATTAATCTATCTGTATAGTTAGATAACAGTGAAGGAGGTAGAGGAAGACAGCATTAATCTATCTGTATAGTTAGACAACAGTGAAGGAGGTAGAGGAAGACAGCATTAATCTATCTGTATAGTTAGACAACAGTGTAATTGATCCTAGAATGTGCTCTGGGTTTGCACATTTATTCATGGTGATCTCCAAAGGCTTCGTACATTCACAATAGATTTAATAAAGAAGTAAAACATTGAAAAAGGAACACTGTTTGGTCAGTGATGAAACATGTAAAAGGACAGACAGTACAAACAGTTCTGCTATTTGTTTCATTCTCAGTCACATCCACAGTGAGGTTATCCAGGGGGAACCATCTGCTTCCTTTATCTTTCACACATCCGCTCATCATGTTTCATAATCATCACACCAACTCTAATGTGTCTGCTTTGTGTGGCAGCACCCTGGGTGGTCAGCCGTTAAGAGTCTGGTTAAATTACAGCACATAGGCCTACAATATCACAAAACGCAACGCTCTTGTTCTGAGGCACTGTCTGTGGATTAATGGCATGGAAACTGCACCATTGTGACACATTGGCAGTAAATTACCCTCATATCTAATTGCAGTACAAACGGACCCTTCTCAGTTACAATGTTATCTAGTGGAAAAAAACATATATCTTTATTTTCCAGTACGTAGACACAAATGCTAACAAAGCTGATAAAACAATGAGCTGTTTTCTTTTGTCTTTTGAAGCAAACTTCAGAAGAGGAAACAGACGCACTGTAACAACAAAGTAATAACAAAATAACAACACTGGATTCTGTGTTGATAGCTATCATGCCATTTCATATTTCCTCCAACAAACAAAATAATGAAAAACTTTCCATTTCAGAACAACAGAACTGGTTGAAATTCCACTTTCTAACAGGCTTAGTACAATGAAAACCCTTGTGGTATAGCCTACACGTACATGAACTGAAAAACAGCTGTGATCTGTTAGGGTCTGTCTGGTCTATGTATGCTCCATGTGAGTTCTATGTAGCTATAGTGTAGCTATAACGGTCTGTTTATTAGCCTGGCCAATACATCAAGTGCCCCGTCAAAGAACTCTTGAGGCCAGTTGTAGCAGTGACCAGCACTTCTCTAGCAGTGAGCTCAGGGTCTATGTATGGTCTATGTAGCTAGAACATCTCCTTTCTGTTAGCCTACCTACCTCAAGAGCCCTGTCGAAGAACTCTGAGGTCAGGTGTAGCAGTGACCGGCGCTTCTCTAGCAGTGAGATCATGGTTCTCCAGGCGTCGCTCAGCGAGACAGCCATGGCCTCATACACCTCCCTTTCATCTTCCTTCTCCTCTGCCGTCCTGTCTGCCTCCTCCAGCAAGGCCCACACGCCTGCCTCATGTTTCTGGAAAGAGAGAAGTCTCTAAATTATACTGTACCTGGTTCATTCAAGTATCTTCTCTGCATTATACAGACCTCCTTTTTTGGATTTACACTCATGCTTCTGACACAGAGGAGGCATTCTGTTTAGAGCACTGCCTTATTAAAAATTGTTGCATTACCATATACTTGCATGTAAATCAACATTGTAAATGGACCGGTTTTTTTTGCCGGCTACATTCTTATTAGCACACTGCCTTACAATAGGCTGGCACCAATATGTACATATTAGTGAGCTCCAAAAGTATTGGGACAGTGACACATTTTTTGGTTGTTTTGGTTCTGTACCCCATCACTTTGGGTTTTATGACACAATGATTATGTGCAGACTGTCAGCTTTCATTGAAGGCTATTTTCATCCATATCGGGTGAACCATTTAGAACTTTCTGTGTCATGTCCCCATTTTAGGGGACCAAACGTTTTGAAACAAATTCACTTCTGTACTAAATCAGTAAAAAGTTAAGGATTTGGTCCAATATTCATAGCATGCAATGACTATATCAAGCTTGTGACTCTACAAATTTGTTGGATGCGTTTTCTGTTTATTTTGATTGTGTTTCAGATTATTTTGTGCCCAATAGAAATGAATGGAAATTCATGAATTGTGTCAGTTTGGAGTCACTTTTATTGAATACAATATGCTTCTAAACAGTTCTACATTCATGTGGATCCTACCATGATTACGGATAATTCTGAATGAATCGTGAATAATGATGAATGATACATTTACTGAGGCATATATATCATACCCACAAAACAAATATCCCCTGTTATTATAATGGTGAGAGGTTAGCATGTCTTCGGGGTATGATATTTGTGCATCTGTAACTTTATCACTCATCATTATTCATGATTCATTCAGGACTAGCCATAATAATAGTAGCATCCACATTAATGTAGAAGCGTTTAGAAACATATTCTATATTACATTTACAATAAAAGTCTGTCTGCACGGTCACCTCATAGTTACTGTATCAATTCAAATCCAAAGCGCTGGAGTACAGAGCCAAAACATTCAAATAAAATGTGTCACTGTCCCAATACTTTTGGAGGTCACTGTATATTACACAGTCTTTGAGTACAATATTGACATTCTCTGATGAGGACACGTTGTTTAAAAAACATACAATTACCATATACTTGCATGTAAATCAACATTGTTAATGGAGCGATTCATTGACATTTTGTTCAATTGCACTATTGCAAGATACACATTTGAAATGTTCAAAGCCTTGCTATGTGATTTCTGCTAGTAAGCTGAATTAAAAGCCGTGGATAAACCAAGGACACGGTGCATTTGGATGCAAATCTTTTTTGGATTGGTTTTGTGATAGAACCTCTCTTTAATTAGAGGGGTTGTTCAGGGGTTTCAATCTGTAGTTACTCTGATGTCTTAATGGAAAATGACATTTTACTCATTTAGCAGACGCTCTTATCCAGAGCAACCTACAGGAGCTTAGGGGTAAGTGCCTTGCTCAAACCAGCGACATTCCGGTTGCTGGCCCAACGCTCTTAACCGCTATGCTACCGGAACGTTTACATTAATAATATAAATTGTTCACATGCTTATGCCAATAATACCATACTTGTATCAAATAAGGAGTAACATGTTCAGCACTCAGACATAACTATCTCCTGACATTAGGTGGCAACAGTAATGAATGGCCTGGATCTAAATAGCCATTGTCTATAACAAGGCTGGGGGAAAAGGCTTTGAGTGGAAATAATATCAATCAAAAGGCTGTTATGAACATTCCACCTTCCACCAAGGCAATGAAAGTGACTGAAGTAGTTTCATGTTCCAACTCGGAGAAAAGAAAAGCATTGACGGTGTTTCAACGAGATATAGTCAAACAAGGCCAGTGTTGCCGAAAATCTCCCACCTTCCAGAATCCCTCCCCCTCACGTGAACGCGCACAAACTCAATTCTTCACTGCTGCGACTTGCTTGCTAATTGAGTTTTCTGATCACGTTAGGCTGTATTTAATTAAATTATTTATGTTGGTTTGATGGCAGGGGAGGCACTAGTAATGTCTGCAGTTTTCAGTTTGGCAATTTGCTTCAAGTGTATTAGACTATAAATACATTTCTTTGCCAAAATGTGTCATCTCTCCAATGTCTTTTTCGACAACTAGTTGTTCTGAAATGTTTATTTCCTACATTTTACTCCCTCCTCGATGTTTAATATAACACACATACAATAATGATTCATTTCGGTTGCTTATCCTGACATGAAGTTTGTTCTACAGAAAGTATTTGACTCTGATGTGTGCCACAGAAAGCATTTCACTCTAGCCACAACATCGCTATTAGCAAATATGATTGGATATATGTACTATCCTACAAGCATAGTCACTGTTCTGCCTGTCGCGTCCTTTCTACCCGCCTCACTCTGCCGCCCCCTTCTGTTGAGTTTTTCGCTTAAATAATAAGTGACATTATATAACTAATATTATCATTGGGTAGCTCATCCTCATGGCCCACCATGGTCTCATTAGAATATGTGTCAAATTGTGACATATCAATAATAGAATAGTGTAGTTATATGTTGACATAATGTCAAAATTGTGACATATCAATAATAGAATAGTGTAGTTATACATCACCTGAGCTGACATATTAGTTATAGGAATGAAGAAGAAATACTACAACGAGAATGAGTCAGAGAATGTACATCTTTTCTTTACGGCACCTGGTATTCCCAGGTGGTCTCCTGTCCCGGTACCAATCAGGCCCAACCCTGAACAGGCCTGTTGAGGATGGTATGGCCACAAGCACATTTTTTTACCCCCATTTTCTCCCTGAATTAGGTCCCTTGGCTAATCTCTGCAAGTCCTC
The DNA here is from genome assembly GCF_002021735.2 of Oncorhynchus kisutch. Classification (NCBI taxonomy): domain Eukaryota; kingdom Metazoa; phylum Chordata; class Actinopteri; order Salmoniformes; family Salmonidae; genus Oncorhynchus; species Oncorhynchus kisutch. Next base: position 32,018,614 of record NC_034199.2, on the reverse strand, counting down.
AATGGGCTCAGGAGAGGTGAAGGTCGAATCTTGTCTCCTCCAAAACATGGCCGCCTACTTCTTAGAACACTGCTTGCTTAACCCGGAGGAAACACCGTTTGACTGACGACCAGTCAGCTTGCAGGCGCCCAGCCCTGTCACAAGAGCACAATGAGCCAAGAAACCCCCCCTACCCCGGACCAATTGTGCACCATCCTACGGGAATCCTGGTCAGTGGGATCGAACCCCAGGCTGTAGTGGCACCTCTACACTGCGGTGCAGTGCTTTTGACCACTGCACCACCCAGGACCCCCCTAGTGGTGACATCTATTTCCAATGAGAGGATTACCTTGAGTTTGATCAGGAGCTGCTCGTGTTCATGCAGAAGTTTCTTGGTTTCATCCTGGTTGCTGCCGATCTCCAACAGGTTGGGATTGGCTTCAGTCAACTGCAGCTGCACCAGTGCCTCACACTACAAAACACAGTGTTTGTTTTCTCCCTTTTGCTGTCAGTACATATTTAAGCAATACGGCACGTTGGGGGTTTGTGGTATATGGCCAATATACCACAGCTAAGAGCTGTTCTTATGCATGAGGAGTGCTTAGATACAAACCCCTTATTGCTACTGGTTACCAACGTAATTAGAGCAGTAAAAATACATGTTTTGTCATACCCGTGGTATACGGACTGATATACCACGGCTATCAGCCAATCAGCATTCAGGGCTTGAACCAACCTGTTTATAATTATTACTATACTTCAGGAGTAAACGGCCTGTCTGTATCCATTGGAACAATCTTTGTTACTAAGTATCAAAGAGACTCAAAGTTAGACCAGCAGGAAGCCGAGGTCTGTTTGTGTTTCCCTGCCAAGGCCAGGTAACATGTTGTTTATGATCCGACTGCGAGCAGAGCAGGTTGGTGTAATATTATACCTGTGGACACCCACATGGTCCTCCTGTGAATTTCACAGTGTGTCAACAGAGTATGGAAATATCGTCTGCAATGTGGGGCTCCTTTTCCAATATATTGTGCTGTCCTGGGAACGCAATTAGGGAATGCGTCCCAAATGGCACCCTATTCCCTATATAGTGCACTACTTTTCACCAGAGCTCTATGGACCCTGTTCAAAAGTAGTGCAGTATATCGAGAATAGGGTGCCATTTGGGACACATCCCAGGACAATGTCAATCCATTAAACTTAGGTATTCCTTTAATGTAATGACTGGTACCGCTCTGGGTGACACACATTAACTTAAAGCCAAGCTTTTCGTGGAAGTGTCACCCTGAGCGTAAAAAGCACCAACAGCTGTTGCTGTAGCCTATATGACAGTATTACTACATAATGCCTGTATACTGTATATTTGGAAAGACGGTACAGTAATTGATTTGTCAATGACAACAGTGGTTGTAACAGCTACAAAGTGTTCATACTAGGCAGTGTGAGGATCACCAACAACTGTTAAACTATATTACAAGATTTATACATAGTGTCACACTCATTACAGTAGCCTGTTGTTTCAGATGTAAGGAAACTTTCACTGAGACAACGGTGGTTAGTTATGTGGTTACAGCCACAGACTGTGCATGGGCACTGTAACTGTGAAGGTGCTGGAGGTGGAGATTAGGCCTATTTCCTACTCTGCATGCTTTGCCCTTTAATCATTGCATGCCTTAGATTGCAGCCGTGGCAGTCACTTTAAAGGGGACTCAGGGGAACACCGTTACCATCACCCCTTTCCCCTTCACGACCAAAATTGGTCAGCAAAATTGGCGCCAGAGGATACAACAGAGGACAACAAACATATCTCTCTTAAAACAAAACATAGGCTTTTCCTTCTCTAGTAGGAATATTAAATAATATTGAAAACAATCTCCTTTCTGTGTTTTATCATATCTAATATCTTGTACATTTGAACTTTCCCATGTATTTGACTGCCATGTGGGAAAATAATAACTTAGAACAGTAAACTTAGAAAAAAAATACCTACCTAATGTCAGTTGTCTTATTATCACCACTGTGGGAAAGCCCTGCCTACATGTTGAGATGTACGGCGTTAGTATGTGAGGCATTGAGATAAGCCTGCTGGTTTGGCTGGGAGCTAGTCCTATAAGCATAATGGACAAACAGAGAGAGCTATTGACATCCCAGGACACTAGCTTTAACAATGTGGACTATGCAAGCTTGTGACATCATGGACAACTTTAAATGCCTTTCTCTGGTTGTGTCTCAAATGGCTATATTCCCTATACACTGTAGGCTAGCGCACTACTTTTGACCGGACCCGTAGTCATAAGTCGTGCACTATGAAGGGAATAGGGTGCCATTTGGGAAAGATCCTTTAATAGCAGCAGCACTTTGGAAAGACAGAGATCAATGGATGATCACTGTGAGGTCAGTGTCTATCAGATTCAGACAGATCCATAATCTATTTTGACAGGCACTGATTCATTACCAGTCCTTGTTGTTATATAGACATAACACTATAGTAATATTAGACAACATTTCTGTTAAAGATGATTGGAAAGATTGATCTTCTCCATCTCCATCACTGTGGAGTGAATGGCCATTTCTGGCCAAAGAAGAGTTCTGAGTGGCATATATCTAAGCACTTCTATTCTGTTCACCTGAGATATCAACAAACTGAAAAATAATACATGGGTTTTATATAAGGCTTTTCAAGGACTGAAATATGCTTAAAAAGACAACTAAAGACAGCGAAAGCAAGCCAAAGATACAACTGAAGAACATTTTAGGAGTTTGGTACCTTGAACACAGTAACAATAATCTGAGAATCGCCAGCCTGCACGGCGATAGTGCTGATTGTTGTTGTCGCAGCAGGTTGACCTCCAGTGTCACTTTCGTTGGACATTGTCTCCCCCGTCCAAACTTAACTTGATAAAGTATAAGATGAGCTTTACAGCCCCTACAGCCCCTACTGTCCACTCTCTTCTCTCTGGATCCTGCAAATCCTAGTCTCTGTCCTGTTTTCTCATTTCAGTCTCTGGGTGCTTCCAAACTCAACAGTCCTTCAATATTTCCTTTGAAGATAGAGTGACCAAGCAAAAAACTGCAGTAGAGAGACCCCTCTGTCCCCTCATCCAACAGGCACAAAAAACATCCAGTCGGAAGGTGTTTGTTTCAGCAGCGGTGTTATATCCTCCTTCCCTCCAGTCCCACAGCCACAGCACAACAGATCAGAGCCACTAGCATCAACGTACTGACTGAAGCTCAACAAGCAGGAGACACAGAGCAGGGTGACAGGGCAGAACACGGCTGGCCAGTGTGTTAAAAATACAACTAGGATTATCACACTGTGCTGTGCTGGAAGCCATTTGACACACCCCTAGTTTGGTGGCTCCGCTCCACTCTGGTCTTTCTACACAACCCTCCCCTCTCCCTGCCTGCCTCTCTCCCAGTCCCACTCGGCCCCTCTTTATCCTCTCCTGCCTCCCTCATACACAGACTAGGAATGCATGATATATCGGTGAACATATAGGAATCGGCCGATACCGATGTTGGCAGTTTTAGCTAATGTCGGGCCGATTCCGATATGTTCACCGATATATTGTGCATTCCTAGTCTGTGTATGAGGGAGGCATTAGCTAAAAATGCCAACATCGGTGTCGACCGATGTCTAGTTTAACGCTGATGTGCAAAACCGATGTCAAAGCTGACGTGCATGACGTAATGATGACACCATTTTTCTAGAGGAAAAAGAAACGCACACCTATTTAGGCGAGTTGCTGGCTAGCGGAGTGGAAAACTTGAAAATAAAGGAAAGCTGCACACTCTAAGAGCTCAGATGCAAAAATGTAATGTCCAACGCTTCGACAGGCAAGCTGTCTTCATCTGGGTATAATCACAAACACTGCAGGGTGACTCGTTTATATAGTGTCAAAAGACACACACACAGGTGTCTGTAATCATGGCCAAGTATGGCCTAATATCATTGGTTAATTCACAAATATTAAAATGACATACAACGAACAATATACAAAAAGCAAATGGTTAGCATAGATTCAATTTAGACTAGATAAGTCTACAAACAATTACAATGGCAAATTCACAATAATCACAAGAATGGCATCAGATCAAAGTCTACGTTGAGACCGAAGGGAACAAGGGTCTTTAAATTAAAGATCCAGGCAGCCTCTCATTTTAACAATAAATGATCAAGGTCACCCCCTCTCCTAGGGAGGGTGACATGCTCGATGCCAATATAACGCAGAGACGAAATCGAGTGGTTTGCTTCCAAAAAGTGGGCCGCAACTGGGTAAGTCGAGTTTTTGCACTTAATGGCGCTACGATGCTCTGAGATATGTACTTTTAATTTGCGCTTTGTTTTACCCACATAATTTTACCACAAGGACAAGTTATAAGATAAATAACTGCCTTAGTGGAGCACATGATAACACCTTTGACTGGGATGCGTTTCCCTGTTTGGGGGTGTTTGAAGGATCTACATTTATAGCACAGCCATTACACTTGTAATTTCCATCCAGTAATGACGCCACGTAATATTTTGCGCTACACGTGCAACACAGCATTCCTAACCTAGCCCACAATGTCTGCTGTGTGGATCGAGCAGTCAACAAGTCGAGCAGTCATTTGAAAGGGTAATAAAATTTCAGCGAGACAACTCAAAAGGCAAAATCCATTAAAGCCAAGATACTGGAATTCATTGCCCTTGACAATCAACCGTTCTCTGTCGTGGGTGATGTTGGCTTTCGCCGACTGGTCGAGCACCGGGTACACACTACCAAGTTCACTATTTTTCAGATGTTGCCCTACCGGAGTTACACAGTAATAGAGTCACTGCTATTAGCTTCATGACATACATACTATGGAACGCCGTTTGGGTCTTTGCGTGTCAAAAAAGATACAGTAGCACTGCCAAAGCTGTACAAAAATGTCTGCAAACAAGTAAACACGGCCATGAACGATGTGTTTTCAATACCGCGTTGGTAATAAAGCATCATTTCTTTGACCGCAACTTCTGGGGTAGCTAGCGTTAGCTTGGTACCTAGCTAGCACCAATACAACCAGCCTGAAAACAATGACCAGTAGAAACTGCAGTCATTTTCATTATTCTTAGCAATGACAACGCTGGGCCAATTGTGCGCCACCCTATGGGACTCCCAATCACGGCCGGATGTGATACAGCCTGGATTTGAACCATGGACTGTAGTGACGCCTCTTGCACTGAGATGTAGTGCCTTAGACCCGCTGCGTCCATGTGTGTGTTAACTATTTAACTGTACTAGAATGCTTAAAAGGCCGCTAAAATGTTTAATATCGGTATCGGCTTTGTTGTCAAGGAAAATATTGGATATCGGTATAGGCCAAAAATGTCATATCGGTGCATCACTAACACAGACAACCCCACATAGGCACCAGTCCATCCATGGAATATCATATTGGTAGGCCTATCTTTCTTCCAATAGAAGGGAAAATACCCTGTGAGTTGTCATAGCTGGATAGATTTTTATCTTGCTTCTCTAGGTCTGTGAATAAGTTTTTCCATTGGTGTCCCCTCTACGTGACTGTGAGTCGCTTTAGAAAAAGGCGTCTGCTAAATGGCATTTATTATTATTATTATATTATTACAGACAAAAGCCAAGCACACTTCACACTGGTCTTTTAAGAGAGAAAAGCCCACACTCTCACTGGCTGACTGCTTCTATTTAACACTACCTTGCCTGGCTGGCTATAGACACCCCCTTTAGGCATATCGTCTCTACTCTGGATTACCGACCTCTGCCTGACCTGACCCTGAGCCTGCCGTCCTGTACCTTTGCCTCTACTCTGGATTACCGACCTCTGCCTGACCTGACCCTGAGCCTGCCTGCCGTCCTGTACCTTTGCCTCTACTCTGGATTACCGACCTCTGCCTGACCTGACCCTGAGCCTGCCTGCCGTCCTGTACCTTTGCCTCTACTCTGGATTACCGACCTCTGCCTGACCTGACCCTGAGCCTGCCTGCCGTCCTGTACCTTTGCCTCTACTCTGGATTACCGACCTCTGCCTGACCTGACCCTGAGCCTGCTATCCTGTACCTTTGCCTCTACTCTGGATTACCAACCTCTGCCTGACCTGACCCTGAGCCTGCCTGCCGTCCTGTACCTTTGCCTCTACTCTGGATTACCGACCTCTGCCTGACCTGACCCTGAGCCTGCCTGCCGTCCTGTACCTTTGCCTCTACTCTGGATTACCGACCTCTGCCTGACCTGACCCTGAGCCTGCCTGCCGTCCTGTACCTTTGCCTCTACTCTGGATTACCGACCTCTGCCTGACCTGACCCTGAGCCTGCCTGCCGTCCTGTACCTTTGCCTCTACTCTGGATTACCAACCTCTGCCTGACCTGACCCTGACCCTGCCTGCCGTCCTGTACCTTTGCCTCTACTCTGGATTACCGACCTCTGCCTGACCTGACCCTGAGCCTGCCTGCCGTCCTGTACCTTTGCCTCTACTCTGGATTACCGACCTCTGCCTGACCTGACCCTGCCTGCCATCCTGTACCTTTGCCCCACTACTCTGGATTATCTACCCCTGCCTGCCTTGACCTGTCGTTTGCCTGTCCTTGTTGCTGTAATAAACATTGTTACTTCCACACAGTCTGCATTTGGGTCTTACCTTCAAACCTGATATATTTGGCCACTCTCTCAAACACAGTACATGTCTGTATTATTTATTTTGAGGAAACTTACATTCTTTAGAGATGTTTTATTTAAAATTCCTCTTGGTTGTTTTAAAATATCCCTTTCCCTTTGGGGAACAAGCCAGTTTGTCAGAGAGCTAGGGGGAGTTAGTATTGTCCTAATGAGAGTCAGCTCTTTATTCCCTGACTACAGCACAATGGAAGGAAAAGAGAGAGGCAGGGTGAGAGAGAGAGAGAGAGACTAGAGAGAAAGAGAGAGATGGAGGGGAGAGACTGAAAGAGAAACGGGAGAGAGAGAGCCTAGAGAGAGAGAGAGAGAGAGAGAGAGAGTACATTCTGATACAGTAAGGAAACAGCAGGACAAACAGACCTCAGCTTTCTGCTGGCCCAACTTTGATGAGTCTCTTTGATACTTAGTAGTACATCACTAGATCCAATAGAAAGAGGTATGAGTGTCAGAGAGTTAGGGGGTGTTAGTATTGTCCTAATGAGAATCAGCTCTTTATTCCCTGACTACAGCACAATGGCAGGAAAAGAGAGAGAGGGCGAGAGAGAGACATAGGGGGGGGGGGACAGGGGGAGAGAGCGAGAGAGAGATATTTCCCTCAGATTACACAGATTCAGAAAGAATTCGAAAACAAACCAAATTTTGATCAACTCCGATATCTACTGGATGAAAAACCACAGTGTGCCATCACAGCAGCAAGATTTGTGACCTGTTGCCACAAGAATAGGGCAACTGTATATAGACATAATATGACATTTGAAATGTCTTTATTCTTTTGGAACTTCTGTGAGTGTAATGTTTACTGTTCATTTTTATTGTTTATTTCACTGTTGTTTATTACCTACTTCACTTGTTTTGGCAATGTTAACATATGTTTCCCATGAAAATAAAGCCCTTAAATTGAATTGAAATTGAGAGAGAGATAGGGGGAGAGAGAGATAGAGATTCTGATACAGTAGGAAAACAGCAGGGGAACACAAACAGACCTCAGCTTCCCAACTGTGATGAGTCTCTTTGATAGTTAGGAGTAAATCAATAGATCCAATAGTGAGAGGTATGTGTTACTCTCCTAAGGTGCAGTGACATACTGTATATCTACTGTAAACTGGAGAAACAAACAAACAAACAACAAACACAATAGATATGAGTGTGTCTGTGTGTGCATATGTGTGTGTGTGTGTGTGTGTGTGTGTGTGTGTGTGTGTGTGTGTGTGTGTGTGTGTGTGTGTGTGTGTGTGTGTGTGTGTGTGTGTGTGTGTGTGTGTGTGTGTGTGTGTGTGTGTGTGTGTGTGTGTGTGTGTGTGTGTGTATGTGTGTGTGTGTGTCCAAATGATAAAGCCATTGTTACCATGGGCCTCAGGATACCAGAGATCACCGAGGTCATTTCATATCAGATCAACAACTTTTATAACAACACAGCACACATTTTTCTGTGTAGACAAGATGCAAAACTTCCCAGTGTACAGTACAACTACTTAAATCATCTACCCATCTTACTAGTATGTCGTGCGTAGAAACATTATTTTATATATTTGACAAGATGCAAAATGTCCACAAAGTACAGTTAGAATGTGCAATATAATAATTGTACTATTTTGCATAGGAGGGTGGCAAACTGATCTGTTTCACCTGTCTTTGTGCTTGTCTCCACCCCCCGCCCATTTTCCCCTTTATCCAAAGTATAATTATACCTGTGTTCTCAGTTTGTCTGTTGCCAGTTTGTTTTATTTCATCAAGCCTACCAGCTGTTTTCCCATGCTGCTGTCTTTCTCTAGTTCCTGACCATTCTGCCTGCCTTGACCTGACTGCCATTCTGTACCGTGTCACACCAACCTGGATTACTGACCTCTGCCTACCCTGACTGCCGTTCTCTACCTTTCAAACTCTGCTCTACTGACCTATTTTTTAAATTTATTTTACCAGGCAAGTCAGTTAAGAACAAATTCTTATTTTCAATGACAGTCTAGGAACAGTGGGCCCTTGTTCAGGGGAAGAACGGACGATTTCTACCTTGTCAGCTCAGGGATTTGATCTGGCAACCTTTCAGTTTCTAGTCCAACGCTCTAACCACTAGGCTACCTGCCGCCGACACCTCTGCATGCCCTTAACCTGTCATTTGCCTGCCCCCGTTTTTGAAATAAACTTTTGTTGCTTCGAAACTGTATGCATCTGGATCTTCTCCTGAGCCTTGACAGAGGAGCTTAAATAGAATGCATGCCAAGGCTAAAGGACTGAGAGCTGACTGTCTGTAATGGGCAGCACTGTGGAGGAGGTGAATAATCAAACTGGGTTTCATACTGGGTATAAATGCTCCATCAACTAGAGAATAAAACCACTGTTCAGTATTTACAGTTGAAGTCAGAAGTTAACATACACCTTAGCCAAACATATTTAAACTCAGTTTTTCACATTTCCTGACATTTAATCCTAGTAAAAATTCCCTGTCTATGGTCAGTTAGGATCACGACTTTATTCTAAGAATGTGAAATGTCAGAATAATAGTAGAGAGAATGATTTATTTCAGCTTTAATGTTATTCATCGCATTCCCAGTGGGTTAGAAGTTTACCGTTTTTCGTCCTCATAAAGCCATCTATTTTGTGAAGTGCACCAGTCCCAACTGCAGCAAAGCACCCCCACAACATGATGCTGCCACCCCCAGGTTGGGATGGTGTTCTTCGGCTTGCAAGCCTCCCCCTTTTTCCTCTAAACATAACGATGTTCATTATGGCCAAACAGTTCTATTTTTGTCCTCTCTCTAAAAAGTACGATCTTTGTCCCCATGCGCAGTTGCAAATCGTAGTCTGGCTTTTTTTATGGCGGTTTTGGAGCAGTGGCTTCTTCCTTGCTGAGCGGCCTTTCAGGTTATGTCGATATAGGACTCATTCTACTGTGGATATAGATACTTGTGTTCCTGTTTCTTCCAGCATCTTCACAAGGTCCTTTGCTGTTGTTCTGGGATTGATTTGCACTTTTCGCACCAAAGTACGTACATTTTTAGGAGACAGAACGCGTCTCCTTCCTGAGCGGTATGACGGCTGCATGGTCCCATGGTGTTTATACTTGCATACTATTGTTTGTACAGAAGAATGTGGTACCTTCAGGCGTTTGGAAATTGCTCCCATGGATGAACCAGACTTGTGGAGGTCTACAATTTTTTTCTGAGGTCTTGGCTGATTTCTTTTGACTTTCCCATGATGTCAAGCAAAGAGGCACTGAGTTTGAAGGTAGGCCTTGAAATACATCCACAGGTACACCTCCAATTGACTCAAATGATGTCAATTAGCCTATCAGAAGCTTCTAAAGCCATGACATAATTTTCTGGAATTTTCCCAAGCTGTTTAAAGGCACAGTCAACTTAGTGTATGTAAACTTCTGACCCACTGGAATTGAGATACAGTGAATTATAAGTTAAATAATCTGTCTGTAAACAATTGTTGGAAGAATTACTTGTGTCATGCACAAAGTAGATGTCCTAACCGACTTGCCAAAACTATAGTTTGTTCACAAGGAATTTGTGGAGTGGTTGAAAAACAAGTTTTAAAGATTTCAACCTAAGTGTATGTAAACTTCCGACTTCAACTGTACATTGCGGGACGTCACTGTGTGTGTGTATGTGCCACTGCCAAACAACAGTGCCTGACTCAGATACTTAAGGGAAGACATTTGTGTGAAATGTAGCCTACTCAAAGGCATGCCAGGGAGCCTGAAGAAGTGTTGTAATTGTTAACAGGACTACTTGGATCTGCATGTCATGCTTAACCAATGACACTACACTCAGACCTGGGTTCAAATAGGTTACTAATTTAAATCTACAAATATTTTTTGCATTTTCCTGCCGGGTGTGCCAGATTTTGGGATCTCTGGGGGTGCAAGACAAGGGTTTGCAAAGCAACATGCAAGCTCAATCAACCACAGCTAAAATGTTTTTCATTATTTCAAATAGTATTTGAACCCAGGTCTGTCATGGACTAGTGTTGCGGCAGGCAGCAGCTGTTAGAGAAGTTAAAGAAACAGCTGAGAAAGTAAGACACTGCGAGATCAGCCGAGTCGGGGGCACACATACACACACAGAGACACACACAGACAGACAGACACAGAGACACACAGACAGATCAGTCAAGTTGAGCAGACACACACACAAATCAGCCGATTTGGGCATAGCCCAGGACAGACTGGGAGGACCTGGAAGGCCTCCCTCCCTCACCCCACCCAGCCATCTGCTGGGGTCTCCTGATAATTCTGTCCCAGCTACCATCTCTCTGAGCAGCCCAAAAGGCACCATATTCCCTTTAGGGCCCTGGTCAATAGTAGTGCACTATAAAGGGGATGTGTCATCATTTGGGACGCACATTCTGAGCAGCCCGTTCCAGCTGAGAGAAATCAGAGAGGGTTAAATATAGCCTCACCATCAGCTTCGTGTCATTATAAGCATTGAGAACAGCTACAGCAACATCTATCACCTTCAAGATTTAAAAGGTACTGGGTTGGATGGATTCAAACATTGTAACTTAATTAACAGTATCACCATCACCCCCATGTGGTGGAATATTTGTTTGTTTGTGTTGTGCCGAAAATCATTCTGTTCTTCACTCCGTTGTCAGTTTAGCCTACATTTCACTGATCTTAGTAGCAGAATTTTATTTTTATTTGTGTCCTTCAAGGCAGCTGTCAATTTGGCTATTTGTTTCAAGTGGGTTAGTCTATAAATACATCTCTTTGTCAAAATGTATCATCTCTCCCATGTCTTACACGACTAGTAGTTGTTCTGAAATGTTTATTTCCTACATTTTACTCCCTCCTCGATGTTTAATATAACACACATACATTAATTATTAATGTCGGCTGCCTATCCTGACATGAAGTTAGTTCTATAGAAAGTATTTGACTCTAGTGACAAAATTAAGGAAATTAGAACGGGGGGTTTAGCAAGGCTATTTTCTTGGCAATAAACATTTCAGAACAACTACTTGTCGAATAAAACATGTGAGAGATAACGAATTTTGGCAAAGAGATTTATTTATAGACTAATACACTTGACACAAATGGCCAAACCGAAAACTGCAGATATTACTAGTGCCTCCCCCGCGATCAAACCGCCATAAACATTAAATTAAATGAAACGCAGCCTAACGTGATCATTGACAGCTGCCTTAAAGGACATACAAATGCTACTAAGATCCGTAAAATGTAGACTAAACTGACAACGGAGTAAAGAGCAGATATCTTAACTAGCAGGCAAATCGCAGCAATGAAGAATTGAGTGTGTGCGCGTTCACGTAAAGAGGGGGATTCTAGCAGGGGGGGGGAGAATTTCGGCAAAACCCCGGAACATAATTACAAATGATGTGTATACTGCAAATTCCCAAGAAGAACAAATATAATATTTCCCTAAAACATCATTTTAAACCATGCTTACATTTGTATGAGATCAGATGTGTATCTGTATTTAGTGGGAATACTTGGGACCAGACATCCAAAATTAAAATCACTTGGAGCTGATTTGGTGTTTATACGGTCTTTTATGTCCAACAATGAAAATGCGGGCCGACAGTTAGGGAGCTCTGGCCTAGATCCACAAATAAAACCTTCAAACACACCCTTAAATACTGAAGAAGCATTTATAATAAATAAGCAATATTGGTTGTTTTCAATGGCCCAACATTACAGCAACCATATCTTTCGCAGTTTTGCCCTAGGCTCTGAAGATAAGCAGGTGTAACGGATGTGCAGAGGGTCCCTGGTTCGCGCCCGGGTATGGGCGAGGGGACGGTCTAAAGGTATACTGTTACACAGGATTACCGGCCTCCCCCGTTCTAGCGGTTAGAACATCATCTGGAAATACACTATATGGATGCTAGGCTACTGAATGAAGTCGTGTTGCTGGGACATTTACAAAAAGCAATACTGAACAACTCCAGTGTTTTGATACCTTGAAAGTTGTGTTTGTAGTGGAATGGTTAGAAAACTAAAGATGTTATGATAGTTTTGAAGATGACTCACGATGTGTGTATTTCCCTTCAACCGTTGTGTGACCTGCTGGCTCCCAGACTTCCAGGAAAGCGAACACTGATAAATTCAGGAGTTTGCGCGCCAAATTGTCATTTCAGGTTAAGGGGTGTATTCATTGTTTAAATATAAATGCTAAAGTTTATGCAAATGTTAATGATGTCTTTGTTTTGAGTAACGTGTTAATTGTTTACCATTGTAATGTGTAATGTCGAATAGCATTTCATTTGAAGTGAATTACCAATGACTGTTGAGAATTTACCGTTGAAGGTGTGAATGGTTTATGCCATTATTAGGGAAGGTTCTTTTATGATGCCCATACTCTTTATTCATGAGGAGCTGTTCTTGAGGTAACATGTTTTTGCATAGCTCAGTCTAATCTGCACCACCCAGCGGCTACTGTGAGTACACACCTTGAAGATATGTGAATGCGTGGCTGCTTTATTGAAACCCTTCAAATATCCTATTTAATCTGACAACTGGGCAGCTTTATTGAAAACCTTGAAATATCATATTTAATATGACAACAACCGGTAAATTTAAGTTATTCTATAAAATAATATTTTCATCAGGGCCAAATTACCGAAAGGGCACGCAGGTGGGCCCCCCAACCAATTTGGATTTATTTTGTCAAAATGTGTATAATTGCAGGAACTGCAAAATTCTCTCAGCATCATGGGATTTATTTTTTGAATATGATATTAGCTTTAAAACTGCAACATTTTCTCTCAGCCTCATGGCAAAAATGTGTAAATATGCCCCAGGGCCCCAAATAGTCCAGTCCTGCTTTTCATGTGTCAAATTAAATTGAAGCCTGAAGTCATACCTTGTGTATGTGTACGAGACAACATTGTCTTGTAAGACTATGCTTATGAATCAAAAGACAAATAACTACATTATATCAAAGAAATCTTTAAAATGTTTGCTTGTTTATTTCGCAGGACCCAGGTTTTCAAGAAATACATGATTAGCCTCGCAAACCTAAAACCTCCACAAGCATTATGTCTTTGACTGGTATGTAAAATACCAATATACAAAACAAAATAAATACAGAATCAATATTTCAATAGCATGCCTCACGATGCAAAAGGCGTATGTACTGTATGTATACATTAGAATGACAATTATGAAGAGATTAAGCATAATTCTCATATCACATTTTATGGATAAAAACAAAGCCTTGGATCTACCACTCTAAACTAGGTTTATAACAAAGGTCTGATTAGACATTTTAACTTGATGCACACAAGTGACTGGTTGACTGCACCCATCCATCCTCGTAATATACAACAGTCCGTCTATACCGGAAACAGTGGGCTGGGAAGTTAGTGCCAAATTCAAAGGCATTGAGAATGTGAATAGATTTACATATTGGCACAGCTTTTTACACTTGTTTTTCTTCTTCCAGAAACCACTTGAAAGTATTACAAACAAAAAACAACAGAGGGAAAATATAAAATAGTCAAACAAGGCAGTTTGACAAGAAAGAGAAAGGCCTAGAAACTCTAAAGCACCGGTAAGGTAAATACAAGGAGAGAGACAGATGATGCTTTGCTTTCTGTACACTCTAGAGGGTTTAGTAGAACCATGTAAAAGGGCTTTTCACACTACGTGTTCTTAACCCAGGCCTAACCTTAACCCTGGGTTAAAACAACCCCTAGGCCAAGATCAGCGTGAACACAAATTCAGAGGGACAAGCGACAGGCAAGGTAAAGCTTTAAGGGAAATAGTCCATTTCAGACTTCATTCCAGTCAGTGCTTTCAGTTTCTTTCTTTTGTTTCCCTCCTCCACTCCTCTCTTCTCCATGTCATGTATTGTAAGCAATGTAAGTGGATCCTAGAGGACCATATTCTATCTTTAACTGCTATTGGTAAATTAATATGGCTGGACGAGGCAGAGTACAACCGAGATGGAAGGAATGCGGTCACACCGGGAGATTAACGGGATTCTAGAGATCTGGAGTGCGTGATGGTCAGGTGCTGTGTAGGCTTAACGTCGAAGGTCAGAGGTGTCCTTTCCTGTCCTCAATGTCTGGTGGACTGCTAGTTGCTGCTGTTATAGGACTGCAGCCTGGCCCCAGATCTGTTTATGCTCTCTTGTCAACTGCTATGGTTATTGTCACGCCAATGGCCATAGGATTTGGCAAGACAGCACAAGCTGATTTGGGACCAGGCAAGCTGTTATAAGAGCTCCATTAGCATTCCTAAGTGTCCGTCTCATTCTCCAGTTCTAGTTCCTCCCCATCTTGTAGTTCATTGTCTACATCCTGTATTTCTTCATCATGTAGTTCCTGGTCGTCTTGTAGTTCTTCATCATTGTGTAGCTCTTCGTCCTGGTCATGTATCTGCTCATACTGTAGCTGCTGATACGGTAGCTGCTCAATGTCTTCATCCTCTTCATCTTCCTCGTGCAGAGTCAGTTTCCTGTCCTCCACCAGCTTCATCTTGTCCCGGATGTGTTCAGCAGAGGACGCCATGTCTCCAGGACTGCCAAAGTACTGCTCGCTCCTGAAGGGGGGACAAAAGGGGCAGAAGGACTCAGCAGGGTCATAGGTTGGGCTATGGATACAAGGATTGACAGTCCATGATCAAAATGGCATGCATCATTAGATCTAGCATCTTGGTAAAGTCAGGCATGTCTCAGTGTGAAATGTCCATTGTTTCTTACCCGTCTGGGAATATAACAGGGACAGTGAGTCTGTCTAGTAGAGCCTTCCCCACTGTCTCCACCTCCTCATAGGTCTCCTGCTCCACCTCGACTGGGAGATCACCCTGGTCTGGGCTGGCTTGGACCAGCACCTGGGATGGAGGAGACAGGAGGGAATGGAAACAGAAGAGGACCATCAACAAAAAAGTATGTACTCACTGAACTGTTAGTCACTTTAGATAAGCATCTGTTAAGGGGCATACATGCATATCCCAATAATTCAACACTTCCAAACAACAGGGCTCACTGACTAGAGCACAAAGAAGACAAAACCTTTGCAATATTTGCTAAGAAGAAGGTGTATTATTTGGCTGTCACAAAGGTAAATCAATAATATATTAACATCTTCCTGATAATATAAGGTTTCATTTTCATAACTGTCATTCTTTTCCTACCTTCTCAGCTGCGGTGTGAAAGGAGCAGGCCATCTCCAGCCGATGGACCCTCTCCTCAGTGGTGACAGTAAACTGTTTCCAGACCCGGTTAAGGCGTGGCAGGGTGTCACCAGAGGAGCGCGTGGAGCACCGTAGAGACTGACACAACACCACCGTCGCCTGAAGCAGCTGACGGCCGTAGTCATAGGTGCTCTGGACACAGAGAAAGAGAGAGCCAGGTTAACACAATACCCAGTACCTAGTAGGGGGCAATGGGGTAAGTTGAGCCATTTATTACATTCAGCATCACTCCGTCAAGGGAAATATAGTACTTTTCTAACAAAGAAATCTATATACAGTACCAGTCAAAACTTTACTATTTTCTCTATTGTAGAAAAATAGTGAAGACATCAAAACTATGAAATAACACATATGGAATCATGTAGTAACCAAAAGAAGTGTTAAACAAATCAAAATATATTTTAGATTTCAGATCCTTCAAAGTATCCACCCTTTGCCTTGATAACAATTGTGCACACTCTTGGCATTCTCTCAACCTGGAATGCTTTTCCAACAGTCTTGAAGGAGTTCCCACATATTCTGAGCACTTGTTGCCAGCTTTTCCTTCACTCTGCAGTCCAACTCATCCCAAACCATCTCAATTGGTTTGAGGTGGGGTGATTGTGCAGGCCAAGTCACCTGACACAGCACTCCATCCCTCTCCTTCTTGGTCAAATAGCCCTTACACAGCCTGGAGGTGTGTTGGGTCATTGTCCTGTTGAAAAACTAATGATAGTCCCACTAAGCGCAAACCAGATGGGATGGCGTATCGCTGCAGAATGCTGTGGTAGCCATGCTGGTTAAGTGTGCCTTGAATTCTAAATAAATCACAGACAGTGTCACCAGCAAAGCAACCCCACACCATCACACCTCCTCCTCCATACTTTATGGTGGGAACCACACATGCGGAGATCATCCATTCACCTACTCTGCATCTCACAAAGGCACGGCGGTTGGAACCAAAAATCTTACATTTGGACTCAAAGCCCAAAGAACAGATTTCCACCAGTCTAATGTCCATTGCTTGTGTTTCTTGGCCCAAGCAACTCTCTTCTTCTTATTGGTGTCCTTAAGTAGTGGTGTCTCTGCAGCAATTCACCCATGAAGGCCTGATTCATGCAGTCTCCTCTGAACAGTTGATGTTGAGTTGTGTCTGTTACTTGAACTCTGAAGCATTTATTTGGACTGCAATTTTTGAGGCTGGTAACTCCAATGAACCTATCCTCTGCAGCAGAGGTAACCCTGGGTCTTCCTTTCCTGTGGTGGTCCTCATGAGAGCTTGAGGGTTTTTGGAACTGCACTTGAAGAAACTTTCAAAGTTATTGACATTTTCCGGATTGACTGACATTCATGTCTTAAAGTAATGATGGACTGTCGTTTCTCTTTGCTTATTTGAGCTGTTCTTGCAATAATATGGACTTGGTCTTTTACCAAATAGGACTATCTTCTGTATACCAACCCTACCTTATCACAACACAACTGATTGGCTCAAACACATTAAGAAGGAAAGAAATTCCACAAATGAACTTTTAACAAGGCACACCTGTTAATTGAAATGCATTCCAGGTGACTATCTCATGAAGCTGGTTGAGAGAATTCAAAGTGTGAGTGTGCAAAGCTGTCATCAAGGCAAATGGTGGCTACTTTAAAGAATCTCAAATATAAGATATATTTGGATTTGTTTAACACTTTTTTGGTTACTACCTGATTCTATATGTGTTATTTCATAGTTGTGATGTCTTTACTATTATTCTACAATATTAGCCCACCCATACAGCTACCATTGCACTTTCATGCTAGGTTTAGGGCCGCATACTGAATCTTATAGAGACCCCAACTGATGTATGGAACAATCTTCCAATGATCTACTTTGGTTTAGATACAAGCGTTAATTTGACTTGGTGAAAATCAGTTTTTTGGACCTAACTTGCTTACCTGTTTTTCCATGTGGTTTCTTCCTTGACAGACTCCATGAAATTATGACCTCTTCCTAAATAATTTGTCTATTTATTAACTTTGTGTATGGTTTTCTAGATACAAGGGTGGCTCAACTTACCCCTTTGGCTCAACTTACCCAACTCTCCCCTTCCCCCTCTATTTCCCTTTGAAAGACATGGAGAGAGAAAAGAGACAGAGAGAGAGGAGGGGGCAGACAGAACAATTGAGGGAGTGACAAGAGCGGGAGAGAGAACCCCTCAGTCTTCCTCAAGCTGTCTGAACTCTGCTCTTGTAGTACGTACCTGTGCAACATCCACAAACTTCTTGTGTTTCTCCAGCAGCACTTTGGTTTCCTGTGAGTCGTCCCCTAGTCTGATGTGGGTCTTTAGAAGAGCATCGAGGAGCTCACCCAGCCACTCCACCGCCTGAGAGTTAACACAGTGACATGAGCTGGGGTTTACAAGGTATTGTCAACAACAATAACAACATGTCAACAACAACATGTCAATAATAACAACACACGTAAGTTTGCAGTCCAGAACCAACAGAGGTCAAACAAAAAACAAACAAACAGGGATGAACAGAAGGAAGCCTATCTACTGACTTGTGATGCATCTTCCTCACACTTGAACAGCTGGACCATCTGAAGCATCTTCAGTCTCCTGACATCTACCATGTCCTCACATCTAAACAGGACCAAAACTCTTTTAAAACATGACAAAAGCCATTTCCATGACAAGTTCCGTGACAACGGCCAAAATTCCAGGATATTCCAGAAATCGCTTGACTCGTGGAACCTTTGTAAACAACTCCAGTATAATTTTGAGGCCTCTGGCCTTACATCATCAAAAAAAGACTGAAAATAAATCTGAGCAAACCTTTGTTTCCGGAGCTGCATGTCCTCCATGACACCTTGGATGTGATCAACGTTGTCTTTGTTATCGATGGGCACGTCTTTCCCATAGGACCAGGAAGTCTGGTTGGACATCTGATCCATCAGGACCTGGCCTTTCTCCCTCAGGCCTACCAGGGCTCCCTCTGGGCAGAAATACACATCAAATAATACTCGTGAATTACACAACTAACACTACTGAAAGTTATTTCAAATGTAAAATATTATTCTTGCAGTTATCCATTAGAAAAAAATACAAGAAGAGGGGATATAGTTAAGACTGTCAATGTTTCAGCACAAATACCTTTGTCAATATCAGTTTTTAATTCTATTCTGCAGTTATCTATTGAAGGCTTGCTATCATATAAAAAACAAACTGTGAATAATACATTTAATTGTGCTTACCAACACTCTTGAGTTTCTCCTCGAGGTGTTTGAGTGTTTGTTGGATGGCAGCCCCGTCAGCAGGGGCCACATCGGCACAGAGCATGCCCAGTAGACCATCCAGTTGCTGGGACAGCTGGGAGGGTAAACTGGGGCGTTATTACAAAGCCAACATAGAGCTCTAGGCAAAACAGTTAGTAGTCTATACTACACTGAACAAAAATACAAACACAACATATAAAGTGTTGGTCCCATGCTTCATGATCTGCAATAAAAGATACCAGAAATGTTCCATATGCACAAAAAGCTTATTTCTTTCAATATCTTTGCACAAACTTGTTTCCATCCCTGTTAGTGAGCATTTCTCCTTTGCCAAGCTAATCCATCCATCTGACAGGTATGGCATATCAAGAAGCTGATTAAACAGCATGATCACTACACAGGTGCACCTTGTGTTGGGGACAATAAAGGGCCACTCTAAAATGTGCAATAAAAGGTCACTCTAAAACACAATGCCAAAGATGTCTCAAATTGAGGGAGTGTGCAATTGGCATGCTGACTATAGGAATGCCACCAGAGCTGTCGCCAGATAATTGAATGTTCATTTCTTTACTATTAGTCGCCTTCAACGTCATTTTTGAGAATTTGGCAGTACATCCAACCAGCCTCACAACCGCAGACCACATGTAACTATGCCAGCCCAGGACCTCCACATCTGGCTTCTTCACCTGGATCGTCTGAGACCAGCCACCTGGACAGCTGATGAATCTGTGGCTTTGCACAACTGAAGAATTTTGACCTGAATGCAGTTCGGCATAGCAACAGACTTCAGTGGGCAAATGCTCACCCTCGATTGCCACTGGCATGCTGGAGAAGTGTGCTCTTCACAGATGAATTCCGGTTCCAACTGTACTGGGCAGATGGCAGGTGATGGCGCCGTGTGGGCGAGCGGTTTGCTGATGTCAACATTGTGAACAGAGTGCCTCATGGTGGGTTAAGCTACGGACAACGAACATAAGCCATGGACAACGAACACGATTGCATTTTATCAATGGCAATTTGAATGCAGAGATACCATGATGAGATCCTGAGATCACCTCATGTTTCAGTATGATAATGCACAGCCCCATGTCGCAAGGATCTGTACAAAATTCCTGAAAGCTGAAAATGCCAGTTCTTCCATGGCTTGCATACTCACCAGACATGTCACCCATTGAGCATGTTTGGGTATGCTCTGCATCAACATGTATGACAGCGTGTTCCAGTTCCCATCAATATCCAGCAACTTCACACTGCCATTGAAGTGGAGTGGGACAACATTCCACAGGCCACAATCAATAGCCTGATCAACTCGCATGAGGCAAATGGTGGTCATACCAGATACTGACTGGCTTTCTGATCCACCCCTACCTTTTTTTTTCAGGTATCTGTGACCAACAGATATGACTATTCCTAGTCATGTGAATCCATAGATTAGGGCCTAATTAATTGATTTCAATTGACTGATTTCTTTATATGAACTGTAACTCAGTAAAATCTTTGAAATGGTATTTTTTTCAGTATATTATGACCCCTATCCCTTCAACCCTAGGCACTTACAGTATGTAGATCAGATGACTGGATAAGTGTAAGCAATATGGGTGGTTGGAGCTCCATCTTGCCCTCTGATTGTGGCCATATTGCTTACACCTATCAAATCCTCAAAGATCTACACAAGGGCCTAGGGATTGACTTTGTGATTTAGAGTAGGAGTCACTGTAGTTCTTGTTCTTGGCTTTATACGTATTTTGTAATGATCCATTCAAATCAATCAATCAACGATACATACGTCCTGTGCTGTGCCGTGGAACTCGTGTGCTGACTGCAGTACATTTTGTCTGGACTCCAGTTGACTGGCCTGTCTGTAACAGACATCACTGAGCTGCTGCTGAAGACCCTTTAACTCCACTAGGTCCTCCTCGTCTCCAGCACTCAGCAACGCTGCTATCTGCTGGTTCAGCTCTACGTACACTGCAAACCACTCCTGTAAATACACACCCAATAACACATACATTTGGGTTGGATTTCACAAATTAGAAACACAATTCAGCCACACAAGTTACACAATGTTTCGCAACTTATTTCCATTGTGGTCCTCTGGCTTTGGCCAGAAAGCAGGAAAACTCTTTCTGATATACTCGCCAGTTTATCATAGAGAAGCTCAATACAAAGAAGAACCACACACTAAAGATGTTTCTATCTCAAAGCTGTTCAAACCTACTGTACAGTAATTGAGTTGAACGCTGTAGTGAAGTGTTTTTGTGGTATATTTATTACCTTGAGAACACTTATACATTTCAGATCAATAGCGCCACCTGCTGAAGGCTCTTGGAGACAACACCACGCCTTAGCCTAACCATCAATCTTTAGCTTGGACCTCACTCTGGCTTTAGCCTTTCATTCCCCTGGCTGGTACTCTCTGTTTCGGTCACCAGGGCACACTTTGGCCCAGAGCAATGATTCACCAGGGTCTTTTATGTAAACCCAGCCAGGGGAAACATTAGTTACACCCAACAGCTGCAGCTGCTGCAGTCACTTCCTGGCCTGGCCTGTCTGTCCACGACTAAGAGCAGGACAATACTACATCCAGGGAGGAAAAGTTAAGGGCAAGCTCTAATTTGTGCTTCAAACTCTAAACTGTCTGTTTTGTAAGTGAAATCAAACAAGCTTTTTCCAGATGTACACAATGAACCTTATTTACTTAACTTGTTTGTCCCCCATATTTTTGTCTAGTAGTGCTTTATCTGTGCTCCTCAGACCAGAGGTTAATGATCTATAAAAAGCAGTTACGATACAGTAAATCTCCTGGCAGCTAACAGACTCTCCCTAACAATCCAAACTAATCATATTCGGTGACCTAATTATTGGGATCTTCAAGATGTTCCAAAGACAAGTGCTTCTTCTGCAGAGAGAGAGAAAGCAAGAAGAGAGGCACACACAGAACTAGCAGCTATCTCCCCACCTCTTCTCATCTCTGTAATTATGAACATTGAAAAAGGAGTGATGTAATAAATTTGTGCTGTTGGCAAGCTGTGTCGTGTCGTGTTGTATTGAGTTGTGTTTGTAGTTTTGTGTCTGGAGTGTGTGTTGTGTTATTCTGTCCTTACGCTGTGCTGGCTCTCTATCTCTTCATGTTTCTGCTGCAGGGCCTGGGAGGCCCTGATGGAATCTCCGATCCCCCACTGTGTTCGGAGCTGCTCTGTGCCAGGCCCCTCCAGCCAATTCACAACCTGCATAGCAACAAGGAAGAGAAAGACCCCATTAGCACACGCTTCATGACTCACAGACACACACCCCAGGACCAACCAATCAAATACCTTCCAGGCATCTGTGAGGTCGATGATTGGACACAATCATTAACAAATGCTTTATCACTTCCCCCCTAGGCCCACCAATCAAATACCTTCAGGTATCTGTGATGTCTCTCATTGGTTGGAACACATTTAAATCAGTGTGGGTTAAATGGGGTACTTGTTTGTTTCTGTTAAAATGGGGTACTTAAAACCAGAAGGTATAATCACTATAAATCATGTATGAACACAAAGTCTTATGAGACAAATAGTGTACCATGTGTCAGCACAGAACAAGGGCTTGCCAAGTTACTTATAAAGTAAATATTGATAAGGGAATATCAAATAACATGATCAATCTAATTCAACATCTGGTTCAAATATATTAAAGCAGCATTTACAGAGGATCAGGAAGAGGTGTTTACAATCCACTGTACTGTATAAGAGGGGTGATGAAATGGTTCAGTGTGTTGAGGTTGATAGAGCGATTTTCTTCTGCATCAGCTTTTAGCTTGGTGAGGCAATTCTACCGCCTGTCTCCTACAGAGCTTGGAGCAATACAGCTTACAACCTACTCCCCCACTCACTACACAGCATCTTTACTCCCAGCAGATAAGAACTAGGCCAAACTCCCCAAGCCAAACTAATCCTACTGCTGCCTAGGAACATACAATACCCCAGGAACTAGCCACACTGGGAGACAAATGTGAAATGGAAGCCATTGAATACACGGACAGCAGTGGTTTCTTCCGTGGTGTCCTCCCATGAACACCATTCTTGTTTAGCGTTTTATGTATCGTATACTCGTCAACAGAGATGTTAGTATGTTCCACAGATTTCTGTATGTCTTTAGCTGACACTAGGATTCTTCTTAACCTCATTAAGCATTCTACAATGTGCTCTTGCAGTCATCTTTTCAGGATGGCCACTCCTAGGGGAGTAGCAAAAGTGCTGAACTTTCTCAATTTAAAGATAATTTGTCGTACCGTGGACTGATGAACATCAAGGCTTTTAGAGATACTTTTGTAACCCTGGAAAGCTTTATGCAAGTCAACAATTCTTAATCTTAGGTATTCTGAGATCTCTTTGGTTCGAGGCTTGGTTCACATCAGGCAATGCTTCTTGTGAATAGCAAACTCAAATGTTATGAGTGGCTTTTATAGGAAAGGGCAGCTCTAACCAACATCTCCAATCTCGTCTCATTGATTGGACTCCAGGTTAGCTGACTCCTGACTCCAATTAGCTTTTGGAAAAGTCATTAGCCTCGGGGTTCAAATACTTTTTCCAACCTACACTGTGAATGTTTAAAAAATGTATTCTATATAAACAAGAAAAATACAATAATTTGTGTATTATTAGTTTAAGCACACTGTGTTTGTCTATTGTTGTGACTGAGGTGAAGATCAGATCAAATGTTATGACAAATTTATGAAATCCAGGTAATTCCAAAGGGTTCACATACTTTTTCTTGCCCCTGTTTGTTTATCCCCGTTTTGTTCCGTTTGCTACCATTTAAGAAACGTTTTTCAACAGAATCGGCAGAATGAATACACACCTGATCACACGCAAAGAGTTTACTTTCATAGCAGCCACATAAAAACAGCATGATCACTTTGCTCGTTGTATATATAGTTCTATCTCACAACAATCTACGTGCTCTCCTCCTCTCAACTTTTCACTTGTGGACTTCAGTGCACAACACATCAGCTGTCTGTGGCCAGCGAAAAAACCTTTCCTAGCCAAACCTTCATATAATGACCTCTGAGGACTAAACACATCCTACATCGTTGTCACGTCATAGTCAACAAGAACTACTAGAATTAACACGTTAGTAAACCCACTAAAATCATGCAGTACAGTTTTCAATCAGAATGCAGTTTAGCAGTTACACCCAGAGGGCAATAAATTAATAAAACCAAAAGCTTACCATGACTTGGAAGAGTTCCACATTGCATCTCTCTCTGTTTGAGCCGGGTGTTTGAGTAGGCTAAACTACCTAGCTGCATTTGCTAAGTGAAAGTTTTTTTTAATTAATTTTTTTAAATACAACCAAATATAGCTATCTCTCTCTCTCTCTCTTGCTTCTTCTTAATTTTGGAAGACATACATTTTTTCAAAAACTGTTCCAACTATTGTCTTTCTCTCTCTTTGAGTCAACTACTCACCACATTTATAAAGTGCTAGCTAGCTCTGGCTTATGCTTTAGTACCAGATTCATTCTCTGATCCTTTGATTGGGTGGACATCGTGTCAGTTCATGCTGCAAGAGTTCTGCTAGGCTGGAGGAAGCCCTCCTAAAGCTGTCATAATTACTGTGTAAGTCTATGGAAGGGGCTTGAGAACCATGAGCCTCCTAGGTTTTGTATTGAAATCAATGTACCCAGAGGAGTACAGAAGCTATCTGTCCTCCAGCTACACCATGGCGCTACCCTACAGTGCTGCTGAGGCTACTGTAGACCTTCATTGCAAAACAGTGTATTTTAATAAATTATTTGGTGACGTGAATACATTTAGAATAGTTTTATCTAAAAAGGCAGAATTTTTAAATGTTTCACTATTTTTATTTTTATGATTCACTGAGGAGGATGGTCCTTCCCTTCCTCTGAGGAGCCTCCACTGGTTGCTATAAGACGTAAATCGGAAGATAATGGACCTGTGAAAAAATAAAAAATAGCTCCCCACTACAGTGACATATATATATTTTATGTAATAATTGAATGGTGACCACAGCCCTTACAAAAATACATTTACATTTAATTTTTTTCCCACCATTCTCCATGTATTCAATGTTTTACTTCCGGGCTATTATGACGAATCTGGCAGCTCCTTCTCTATATGTTCCTAGACTACTGCCTACTGAACAACTTCTTCATCACCATAGCAACAGACAGCTCATTCCCTTAGAATCTAGAATCTGTCAAATCTAAAATAGGATCCGTCCATTCCATGGAGCACATCTCATCTGCTCACTTCCTCATTGGTACAGTTTTATCATCCAATATCATCTGCTTTGCACTGTAAAACATTCAAAATTGTATCCCTGAGGCACCAGGCCTATCCACAGGGGATAGCCTACATTGAGAAGACTCATAAGAAAATAGGTCTAATGGTCAGTTGCAAATGAGAGGGTACTTCTGTCAGAGAAATATGTGATTGTGGGTTCAGTGACCAAAAAAGGTTGAGAACCACTGTTTTAGACGCTAAAGTAGAGTTCAATCTATTGGCCAATGGGAGAAAAGGCGTTTGCCCTTCATGGTTACAGACAGGAAATTAGGTAGTGCCAAGGAAGAAGTGTGCTGGGATGAAGGCCATGTGTGCTGAGGGTGTGTGTGTGTGTGTGTCGACTGATGAGTATCCCCGCCAGAGACTCGAAGTCAACAGCTTTTCCATTCAGTGGTATGTAACGCTGACTTTGGAACGAGAAGACCTAACCGAAAAGGCTTTAATATGAGTCGGTTACAGGGACAGTCAGACAATTTATCACCAGGGTCTGGCTTTGGATACACTGAAAAAGGCAAGGCTTCAATTGAAAATTAAGTTCCATTGAAGCATCACATTCCCTAGTTCCTGAGAATTACAACCACTGGGTCTTTCTCTGGATGTCTGGTGAACTAATCCTCATAAAATCCTGTGTGGGTGTATAGCTTTTAAACCTCTCTGAAACAAAGTGCAAAAGACAATGGAAAAAAGAGCAGCCCTACTCTATACTTCTCCTTCAGTCTGGTCACTGGTCTGCTGTTGTTAATGGCATTGGGCCATTAACAACAAAGTCAAGGCAGTGCAATGTCTGAAATATCCGTTTGTTTGAATCCTGGCCTCATGCTTTCACTACGCTGGTGTTTTGGATCCATTAGGGCAGTGTGTGTAGGCTTGTCAGTGGGTTGGTGTTGACGATGTCATAGTGTGTGTGTGTGCAGTGTGTGAATAGTGTGTGTTTTCGCATCTCTGTGCGTGCATATGTGTGTGTGTGATGTGATATAGGGCAGTGTGTGTGCAGTACCTGCATGACCTTGGTCTGTATATCCTCCAGCTGGGATCGTTTGCTGCGTTGGCGACACACCTCCTGGTACTTGGTGTATTGTTCTCTGAGTGAGTCCAGCAGCTTCATGACCTGAAATAATTGAACATTTACTTACCTTGCATATAGTATTTGTATGTATTGTATATAGTATTTGTATGTATTGTATATAGTATTTGTATGTATTGTATATAGTCTTTGTATGTATTGTATATAGTCTTTGTATGTATTGTATATAGTCTTTGTATGTATTGTATATAGTCTTTGTATGTATTGTATATAGTATTTGTATGTATTGTATATAGTCTTTGTATGTATTGTATATAGTCTTTGTATGTATTGTATATAGTCTTTGTATGTATTGTATATAGTCTTTGTATGTATTGTATATAGTCTTTGTATGTATTGTATATAGTCTTTGTATGTATTGTATATAGTCTTTGTATGTATTGTATATAGTCTTTGTATGTATTGTATATAGTCTTTGTATGTATTGTATATAGTCTTTGTATGTATTGTATATAGTCTTTGTATGTATTGTATATAGTCTTTGTATGTATTGTATATAGTCTTTGTATGTATTGTATATAGTCTTTGTATGTATTGTATATAGTCTTTGTATGTATTGTATATAGTCTTTGTATGTATTGTATATAGTCTTTGTATGTATTGTATATAGTCTTTGTATGTATTGTATATAGTATTTGTATGTATTGTATATAGTCTTTGTATGTATTGTATATAGTCTTTGTATGTATTGTATATAGTATTTGTATGTATTGTATATAGTCTTTGTATGTATTGTATATAGTCTTTGTATGTATTGTATATAGTCTTTGTATGTATTGTATATAGTCTTTGTATGTATTGTATATAGTCTTTGTATGTATTGTATATAGTCTTTGTATGTATTGTATATAGTCTTTGTATGTATTGTATATAGTCTTTGTATGTATTGTATATAGTCTTTGTATGTATTGTATATAGTCTTTGTATGTATTGTATATAGTATTTGTATGTATTGTATATAGTCTTTGTATGTATTGTATATAGTATTTGTATGTATTGTATATAGTCTTTGTATGTATTGTATATAGTATTTGTATGTATTGTATATAGTATTTGTATGTTATGTGTGAATTATGCTGTTATATGTTTACTATATATTTGTACATCTTATCTGACTTGACACAACTGAAGTTCCCTCTGGGAAATATAAAGTTATTCTATTCCATTGTACCTGTGGCTGGGCCAGTAGCTCGTCATCCATGGGGGACCAGGCCACACCACCTCCCTCTGCCCCGTTGAACCTCCGCTGCTGCAGCTCCGACAACAACTCATGGCCTGGAGGGGAGAGAGGTGTGGATGATCAGAGGGGGAATGATAGTGACAGGGGGAGAGATAATGAATG
Organism: Oncorhynchus kisutch; assembly: GCF_002021735.2. Lineage (NCBI taxonomy): Eukaryota > Metazoa > Chordata > Actinopteri > Salmoniformes > Salmonidae > Oncorhynchus > Oncorhynchus kisutch. The sequence goes on along the minus strand of NC_034199.2, from coordinate 31,990,848 downwards.
ACAGAGAGAGAGAGGGAGGGAGGAGATACAGGGGTAAGAGTGGGAGAAAGAAAGCAGGAGAGGGGGGAGAGAGAAAGAGAGTGAGAGAAAGAGGGAGTGAGAAAAAGAGTGTGTGGGAGCTATTGAATCTTCTCTCCGCTCATCCATTTCATGAAGTTATTTTGATGTAAAGCAAAGTGCGGGGGGGGGGGTTGCAATTCAACACATTTTGCCATGGGACAGAGAGAACATTTTAATGTTTTAAAGCTAGTTTCCTGCAAGTCTACATATTTTGACATGGGTCTGAAAGAAAAAATGCAGTTTCAAAGTACATTTCCTGCAATTCTACACATTTTGTCATGGGGCTGAGAGAACATTTTCAGTTTTAAAACAAATGTCCTTAAATTATACACATTTTGTCATGGCTTATGCCTTGTTCTTATGCTATCTAAGTGACTCAAACATTATCACAAAATCAATCAGGGCCCCATGCCATGACATTTTTTAAATTTTATTCTCCCTGACTGTCTAGTTTTTATTTTGGTAGTTTTTAGTTCTCAAAGAAAAATATATAAAATATACAGCTCCATTATCTTTTCTACATTCTTTATATCTGGTTTAAGTCGTTTAGGTTTATTATGCCGATTTCTTTTTTCCAATCTTAACTTAATTGAATTCATTTGTATTTTTTTGTCGCGGCCACGATTTACCCCCGCTGCTAAATGTATATATGGGAAACACTGGAAACAGAGCAAGAGTTAGGAGTGTGTACAATGTGAACGACAAGCAGCACATCCCTAGTTGTCATCCATTAAGTTACAAAATACATATCAGATGTACATTGTTGTTGAGGAGTACTTCAGGAGAAAAATTGCTATTCATTTATTCATAATGCCAACATCAAAAACATCCGGAAAGCCTTCCAAGTCCATTCCTTGACAAAGGCACACAACAAATAGGACAGAGAATTATTTTCATATCATATACATGCTCTTATTATATCTCATGCTGTATCCCCTAGCCTCTCTGTTGTGCCTGTAACAACACAACTACACAAACAACACAGGCACGGCAGCCCAAGCCCTTTCTGTATTCATTATGAATGGCATTCAGTCAGAGAGAGAAAGAGAGAGAGAGACACAGAGAAAGAGACATAGAGAGAGAGAGAGACAAAGAGAGAGAGAGACAGAGAGACAGAGAGACAGACAGAGAGAGAGAGAGAGAGAGAGAGAGAGACCAGGACCCATATAAAACTGTATTTTTTTGTGAAGAATCAACAACAAGTGGGACACAATCATGAAGTGGAACGACATTTATTGGATATTTCAAACTTTTTTAACAAATCAAAAACTGAAAAATTGGGCGTGCAAAATTATTCAGCCCCTTTACTTTCAGTGCAGCAAACTCTCTCCAGAAGTTCAGTGAGGATCTCTGAATGATCCAATGTTGAGCTAAATTACTAATGATGATAAATACAATCCACCTGTGTGTAATCAAGTCTCCGTATAAATGCACCTGCACTGTGATAGTCTCAGAGGTACGTTAAAAGCGCAGAGAGCATCATGAAGAACAAGGAACACACCAGGCAGGTCCGAGATACTGTTGTGAAGAAGTTTAAAGCCGGATTTGGATACAAAAAGATTTCCCAAGCTTTAAACATCCCAAGGAGCACTGTGCAAGCGATAATATTGAAATGGAAGGAGTATCAGACCACTGCAAATCTACCAAGACCTGGCCGTCCCTCAAACGCTTGGCATTTGCTCAGAGAGAGAGAGAGAGAGAAAGAGAACAAATTGTACCCTATTCTCTATATAATGCACAACGTTTGAAAAGGGCCCATAGGTTTCTGGTCAAAAGTAGTGCACTATGTAGAGAATAGGGTGCCACTTAGGACCCATCCAGAGTGAGTTCTTCTGTGGCAAGCACGGTACCAGAGACACGTTGAGCTGACTGTCCATTCCACAACCCCCAGACAAAGCTCCTTTCATTGGGACAGCTCTGCTATGTACTGGCCTTCCAGGGCTGCGTCCAATATGGCACCTTATTCCCTTTATAGTGCACCTATGGGTCCTGGTCAAAAGTACTGCACTATAAAGGGAATACGGTGCTATTTGGGACACAGCCCAGCTCTGGCCTCCCTCTCTCTACCAGAGCTGTCTCAGTAAATATTTTCATTGTAGTAAAACCGTTCAAGTAACACACTGCTCACCACTAGGCCTGAAACCGCACCCTAGATTGCACTACTTTTCAACAGGGCCATAGGGAATAGACTGCCATTTACTGAAGGTTTTAGCCGAGTGGAAAAGTGTTCTCTGCTGGCGGAGTGCACTGCTAACCATGGTGGTTAACATTCTCGCATCCCATTAAACTTAACAGAGCCCAACCTGGTTTAGAACCACACAACACTACTTGCTTGGCAACTGGTATTGAGAAGTTTGCATAAAAGTAGAATAATTACCAGTTTGTAGAACTGTTTCAGGATCCAACGATGGAAGGAAGTTACAATCTGGTGGCCTGAGAGAAAGATAAGAAAGCAATATATTTATTGGCCTAAATAAACATGTCATAAAACGATATAATGTGCTGCAATTCCACTGCCCCAAACAATTCCTCAATCATTGGGCACTTTTAAAGAAAACAAACAAATGTCAACATGTTTTTAAAATAAATACCTTTCTTTGTCCAACTGGCTGCTTTTCTCACTGTCATTGATGACCACCAGCTCATCCAGAAGGGAAGAGGACTCCTTGGTAAACTTTTCAAAGACCTGAGAAGGAAAACACTTTCGTAAGTTGTGTGTCATACAAAACATAATGCAAATATGGACACAGGCAGAGAGGAACTCAACTTGAACTTACCTTCTTCAAACTATGAGGCTGATTTTGACATACAAGATGCAATATACTTTATTGCCACACAACCAAGGTTGGTGGTATTTGTTTGCATTTGTCTGTATTGTTATGGTGTTGATGTAAACATTGGTAATATGAACATTAACTTTATAAGCAAGTAATCTGTCAAATCATAAATGTCTTTGATCTCATCCAAAGCCATTATTTTCCGAGTTGCAAATAATTTCCAAATCAAATGTGGTGCTTTAAACAATAATTGTACAGTCACATTGGGGATGTATTGCAATGGCGAATTACCAGTCTTTTGTTCACCCAGTCTATGTGATCGTACACCAGACTTCCCCCAAACTCATCAGTAAGCTGACAGGGCTCGATGTAGCGTGTGAGCTTATTGGCAGATACCAGAATGACCTGGAACAGAGGAGTGGGGGAAAGTATTCTTTTATTTACATATATATATTTTTATCTTCACATTTTCAAACAGTACATTCATATTTTCCAACATTTGGGTGAGGTTTTCTTCTCGCCTGAATAGCCTCGTTTCACTGCCAAAAATAAAATGAAACCATCTAGTGTTCAGCGACATAACAACACAATGTCAAATACAGGTAGTCTGGTCAAATAATTAACATCCAATCACATTAACCGTTACTCTCTCGCGGGAAACCTTCACTCTTGCGCAGACATGTAGAAACGAAACATGACCATTTGAAAAATAAGCCATGGGAGTTTTTTGAGCGAGAATTAAGACGACTTTCGAGTTGTAAGATATGTATAAAAGCAACAGATACCATTAATAGGAAGGGGCTAGAAGTGTCTTATATGGTGAGCTACCAAGTGGCTAGGACAGGCAAGCCCCATACTATTGTGGAGGACTTCATTCTTCCTGCTGCAGCAGATATGGCTGGGACAATGCTGGGGGAAAAGGCCCAAAAAACGACACAGACAATGCCTTCATCAAACAACACTGTTTCAGGACGCATCAATAAAATGGCAGTAGATGTTTTGAAACAATTACTGCTTCACATATAAGCCAGTTAATTACATGCGTTACAGCTGGATGAGTTAACAGACTTGGTGGGCCTGGTACAGCTCCTGGTATATGTCCGTTATGTTTATGGGGCGTCAATTAAGGAAGACATCCTCTTCTGCAAATCACTGGAAACCAGGACAACATGAGAGGATATGTTTTAAGTACTGGACAGCTTTGACATCAAATGGACTTGGTCAAGATGTGTTGGTATCTGTTCTGATGGCACAAAAGCCATGACAGGGAGACATAGTGGAGAGGTAATGCCCGTGCAAGCAGTTGCTCCCCAACACCACTTGGGTACACTGCAGCATCCACCAAGAGGCTCTTGCTGCCAAGGGAATGCCTGACAGCTTGAAAGACATTTTGGACACTACAGTGAAAATGGTTAACTTTTTTAAAGCAAGACCACTGTACTCTTATGTAGGTTCTACATGATGCAATGATATGGGTAGCAACCATGTGACGCTTTTACAACATACTGGTTGTCAACATGCTGGTTGTCAAGGGGCAAAGTTTTGATACGTTTTTTTCAATTGAGAGACGAGCTTAAAGTTTTCTTTACTGACCATCATTTTCACGTCTGACCGCTTGCATGATGACAAGTTTCTCAAACAACTGGCCTATCTGGGTGATAGCTTCCAACACTCTACTCAGCAAATTGGATGCAGTCAATCACAGTGCCATCCGTTTTGTCACCAAAGCCCCATATACTATCCACCACTGAGACCTGTATGCTCTCGTTGGCTGGTCCTCGCTACACATTCGTCACCAAACCCACTGGCTCCAGGTCAACTATAAGTCTTTGCTAGGTAAAGCTCCGCCTTATCTCAGCTCACTGGTCACCATAGCAACACCCACCCATAGCATGCGCTCCAGCAGGTATATTTCACTGGTCATCCCCAAAGCCAACACTTCCTTTGGCCGCCTTTCCTTCCAGTTCTCTGCTGCAAATGACTGGAACGAACTGCAACAATCACTGAAGCTGGAGACTCATATCTCCCTCACTAACTGTAAGCATCAGCTGTCAGAGCAGCCTATTTATTGCCTTACCTCCTTACTTCATTTGCACACACTGTATACAGATTTTTCTATTGTGTTATTGACTGTACTCTTGTTTATTCCATGTGTAACTCTGTGTTATTGTTTCTGTCGCACTGCTTTGCTTTTTCTTGGCCAGGTCGCAGTTGTAAATGAGAACTTGTTCTCAACTGGCCTACCTGGTTAAATAAAAGGTTAAAAAAACGAATGATCTGTATCTAGGATTACAGGGACTCTCCTCAACTATATTCAATGTGTGGGACAAAATTGAGGCTATGATTAAAAAGTTATTTTTAATTCCATCATTGTATGATTTTTTGTATGCAAATTAACTCAAGATATAGCGAAGCACCTGAGTGAGCTGGGTGTGTAATTACGCAGGTACTTTCCCAAAACGGACGACACAAACAACTGGATGCGTTATCCTTTCATGCCCTGCCTCCAGTCCACTTACCGATATCTGAACAAGAGAGCCTCATCAAAATTGCAACAAGCGGTTCTATGAAAATTGAATTTAATCAGAAGCCACTGTCAGATTTCTGGATTTCCTGCCTTTGCAAATCACTCTGTTAAGACACTGATGCCCTTTGCAACCACGTACCTATGTGAGAGTGGATTCTCAGCCCTCACTAGCATGAAAACTAAATACAAGCACAGACTGTGGTGGAAAATGATTTAAGACTGAAACTCTCTCCAATACAACCGAACATTGCAGAGTTATGTGCATCCTTTCAAGCACACCCTTCTCATTAACCTGTGGTGAGTTATTCAGAATTTCTGATGAACAAATAAGGTTTTATATGTAAGATGGCTAAATAAAGAGCAAAATGATTGATTATTATTATTATATTATTATTTGTGCCCTGGCCCTATAAGAGCTCTTTGTCACTTCCCACGAGCCGGGATGTGACAAAAACTCACACTCATTCTATTGTTTAATAAATGTATCGTATTGTGTGTGTGTGGCAGGCTTACAATGAAGGCAAAAAATAACATTTGAGAGTGCGCTGACCCTGGTGCTAGAGGGGGTACGCAGATGGAGGTTGAATGTTTGAAGGGGTACGGGACAATAAAACGTTTGGGAACAACTGCTCTATGGAGTCAGAGCTGATTAAATCCCCACTGGTACAAATATTTAGTTCATCATCACTAATCCCCTCCAAATGCAACATTCACTTGACATTTAGAAACAATTGATCAAGCAGGCAGGACAAGGCCTAATCACAGCTGGTGGTCTTTTTCGATTATGTCCTCTCGTACTGGGTAAAGAAAGTCATCACATGAATGCTAAGAATTCAGAGACAACTCTAGGACCCCTCTTCGACACGTCAATGTGGACATTCAAGTAAGACTTTCTCTAGAATCTGGGAATGTGGAATAGGAATCTGGGAGAGGCCTATGCAGACATGTCTCTCTCTAAACAAAGCCTGTTCGCCTCCACAGCTGTTTCTCCTATCTCTCTCTGACTCATCTGTCCTCCTGCCATATAGGCTTGTTACAGGCCTGTTGGTTCTGGTTCACGCTCTCTCTCACACACGCAGACGCACACACACACTACAGGCCTGTTCAGATGTATCACGTGGATAAGAGGTAACAGTTGTCCATACAGATGAGAGAAACACCAGACCTGGGTTCAAATACTACTGCAAATATTTCAAATACTGTGAGCATTTGCTTTAGCCTGCCTGGAGTGACAGAAGGCTGGAGTTTGCAGTTTTGCAAATATTCTATTGGTCCCATTGCGCTAGCGTATCTAAAATGAATTCAAATAGTGTTTGAATGCAGGTGTGATGAGTACAGCGAGTCAGCCTACCACCACCTGGGATAGGCAGCACTAGGAAATATTTCTGACCTCTACACAAACACAACCTGGATACTTCCTGTCAGAGAGAAAGAACATATTTTCATCAGGATTTCCAAATAACTTCACTTCTCGTCATCACTTATGGGGTTGTAGCTTTTCACCCGTAGAGATTTTGATATCTGCCTGTCTGATGTCATGTGTGGGTGTGTTTTGTGGAGATGTAACTGATATATCTGGCAGCCATACCTGGTTGTTTGGAGTACAAATGGGGTACATATGAGTGTAAAGCAAGAAAAAAAGATGTCTTGTCTTATTACTATGATGTGCTTCATCACCAGTCTATGCTTTGAATATTACTCAGTGAAAATCAGATATTACTCATCCTAACCTGTACACAGAGAAATCACTTATACTCCCCTCACCAGAGAAGATTAAAGTGAGAGCTGCTGCAACATCAAAATGTATAAAGGGATAAGTGAGAGCTTAAGCCCAAATACGAGTGAACCCTCTGTATCCCAAATTCTCAGTAGTCTACCCTAATATGTATGGTTTGTTTTTATCAACTTAAAGCTTTACATAATGTCATACTCTGGTATGCTGGTACGCTGGTATGGTGAACATGAACATAATACGTCCTAGCTCCAACCAACCGCATCAGACACTGCAGAGACCTGACTGCAGAGTCCTGACTGCAGAGACCTGACTGCAGGGACCTGACTGCAGAGACCTGACTGCAGAGACCTGACTGGTGTGTGTGTGTGTGTGTTTTTCACATGCTGAAACCAGAAACCTGACTGGTGTGTGTATGTGTGCGTGTGTGTGTGTGCATCACAAGCTGAAAGCAGAAACCCTGACTGGAAGGCTGCCAGCCCCATGCACACATCCGCAAGGTTAGCCGTAGGATGCTAAACACATACTCCATCAAAAAACACCACTACCATCAACCCTGAAAGACTACAGTTGAAGTCGGAAGTTTACATACACCTTAGCCAAATTTTTTCAGTTTTTCACAATTCCTGACATTTAATCAGAGTAAAAATTCCTTAGGTCAGTTAGGATCACCACTTTATTTTAAGAATGTGAAATGTCAGAATAATATTAGAGAGAATGACTTTTTTCAACTTGTATTTCTTTCATCACATTCCCAGTGGGTTAGAAGTTTACATACACTCAATTAGTATTTGGTAGCATTGCCTTTAAATTGTTTAACTTGGCTCAAATGTTTCGGGTAGCCTTCCACAAGCTTCCCACAATAAGTTGGGTGAATATTGGCACATTCCTCCTGACAGAGCTGGTGTAATTGAGTCAGGATTGTAGGCCTCCTTGCTCGCACACATGCCTTTTCAGTTCTGCCCACAAATGTTCTATAGGACTGAGGTCAGGGCTTTGTGACGGCCACTCCAATACCTTGACTTCGTTGTCCTTAAGCCATTTTGCCACAACTTTGGAAGTATGCTTGGGGTCATTGTCCATTTGGAAGACCCATTTGTGTCCAAGCTTTACCTTCCTGACTGATGTCTTGAGATGTTGCTTCAAAATATCCACGTAATTTTCCGTCCTCGTGATGCCATCTATTTTGTGATGTGTACCAGTCCCTTCCGCAGCAAAGCACCCCCACAACATGATGATGCTGCCAACCCCGTACTTCGCGGTTAGGATGGTGTTCTTCGGCTTGCAAGCATCCCCCTCTAGCCTCCAAACATAACGATGGTCATTATGGCCAAACAGTTCTATTTTTGTTTCATCAGACCAGAGGACATTTCTCCAAAAAGTACGATCTTTGTCCCCATGTGCAGTTGCAAACCGTATTCTGGCTTTTTTATAGCAGTTTTGGAGCAGTGGCTTCTTCCTTGCTGAGTGGCATTTCAGGTTATGTCGATATAGGACTCGTTTTACTGTGGATATAGATACATTTGTACCTGTTTCCTCCAGCATCTTCACAAGGTTCTTTGCTGTTGTTCTGGGATTGATTTGCACTTTTGCACAAAAGTATGTTCATCTCTAGGAGACAGAACGCATCTCTTTCCTGAGCAGTATGTCGTCTGCATGGTCCCATGGTGTTTATACTTGCATACTATTGTTTGTAAAGATGAACGTGGCAACTTCAGGCATTTGGAAATTGCTCCCAAGGATGAACCAGACTTGTGGAGGTCTACCATTTTTTTTCTGGGGTCTTGATTTTCGCATGATATCAAGCAAAGAGGCAATTGAGTCGCCTTCTAGCCAAATCGGCATATTCTGAGGGGATGCGCACGGTGGAGACCTGGCCTGGACTTTCCACCGTAGTCGTACCGGTGGAAACCCCTACACACCTCCCTGAGCACTCTCGTGACCACCCCTTAAGAGCCCTCTGTTGCCACGAAATAGTGGGATCATGACAGGCCAACCAGGGTAGGCCCAGCACGAGCGCCTTATGCTGAATCTACGAGCGCCTTATGCTGGGAATGCGGGGAAAACTCAGGGGGCTCTGGGTAAGCCTGGTGTCGACTCACCTGGGGTAACACGATAGTGCCCTGCCTGCTGCATCGACTCCCTGAGGAACCCCCCCAGCACCGACCAGCAGTGTACCATCTGCGGCCACAGATGGTGCAGGGAATGGCCCCTCCTCCGGTCGCCCTAAGTGCAGCACCTCCCAGCTCCACGGGTGTCGGAGCGGAGGTGCTGACAGACCCCGATCCGGACGTCCGCGGGTAGCCAGCAGGTTGTCCAGCCAGATGGACAGGTCCACCAGCTGGTCCAATGTGAAGGTGGTGTCTCGGGAGGCCAACTCCCGACAGACGTCCTTGCGCAGACTGCACCGGTAGTGATCGCTCAGGGCCCTGTCGTTCCATCCCGCGCTGGCGGCCAGGGTCCAGCAGTCCAAAGCGAAATCCTGAGCGCTCCTCGTCCCCTGCCTCAGGAGGAACAGACGTTCACCCGCTGCTCGACCCTCAGGCGGGTGGTCGAAAACTGCCCTAAAGCGGCGGGTGAACTCTGCGTAATAGTCCAACGCCGCGTCTCCTTCACTCCATACGGCGCTGGCCCACTCCAGGGCTTTGCCTGAGAGGCAGGAGATGAGGGTGGACACACTCTCACGTCCCGTAGGAGCCGGGTGAACAGTCGACAGGTAGAGCTCAAGCTGGAGTAGGAACATCTGGCATCCGGCAGACATCCCATCATACTCCCTTGCGAGCCGAATCCCACTGGGACCGGATAAAGGAGGGGTGGACAGTGGGGCTGTTGGAGGCGCTGGACGACCTCCTCCTCTCTCCCAACGATCCATCGTCTGCAGCACGCGATCCATGGAGGTAGCCAGAAGTTGCAGTATGGTCGCGTGCTGCTGGACGCGCTCCTCTATCGCCACAGGGAGGGCGTGGTCCTGCTCCTGCTGACTCCATTCTTGGTGAGTAATTCTGTAATGTGGTCTGTGTGTCACTTGTGTAGAGGAGTCAGGCGCAGGACAGCAGATGAGCAATTAAATGTAATTTACTCCAAATAGACAAATACAATACAAATACAATAATTACTCACAAACAAACATGGGGGTACAGAGGGTTAAATAATGAACAAGTAATTGAGGAATTGAAACCAGGTGTGTAAGACAAAGACAAAACAAATGGAAAATGAAAAGTGGATCGGCGATGGCAAGAAGGCCGGTGACGTCGACCGCCGAACGCCGCCTGAACAAGGAGAGGGACCGACTTCGGCGGAGGTCGTGACACATATACTCTGGTATTCATGCCAGATTGGTTCTGGGTAGTAGATGCCATACAGGTCAGCCAACCACTTAGTTCAAAGTTCAAAGATATTTCATTCCTCAATAGTAAAGTTCAATGAATACAAGCACCCGATCCACCCTGTCTAAACTAAAGTAGGTCAACTTTAATTTCCAAGTATTTCCCCCTAATTCCCTTTCATTTCCAATGCCAATAAATTGACCACCTCAGCCATCCAACAGAGCCATCTGGTCTAGCAGGGGAGTTATAGTGAGGAAGAACTAGAAGGAACTGCTGGTCCAGATGAACACAGAACTGTTGGAGCAAAAACAACAAGAAAGACCTCTACTGAGCAGTCTCTGTATTAGTGTGTTCCAGGACACTCTTTCCACACACACACTTGCATATATAAACACTCACAAAAGGCACGCACACACACACAATCACAGACGTGCACGCACGCACACACACGCACGCACACACACACACTGGGCTGACATGCTGAAGACAGTAATGTTATACTGCAGCCAGCATCTGCTCTTGATATACATTACTGTTGCCAAGCAACATGATGACAGTGTTAGTCAACGCTGAAGGAGACCATACTGGAGACAGAAAGTCAGATTAACTACTACTACCAGGTATTCCTGCTTCATACTTCCATTACTATCAGACAAACTAGCATGTATCCATACGCCATACTACCATTACCCTCAGACAAACTAGCATGTATCCATACTTCCATTACTATCAGACAAACTAGCATGTATCCATACGCCATACTTCCATTACTATCAGACAAACTAGCATGTATCCATACTCCATTACTATCAGACAAACTAGCATGTATCCATACGCCATACTTCCATTACTATCAGACAAACTAGCATGTATCCATACGCCATACTTCCATTACTATCAGACAAACTAGCATGTATCCATACGCCATACTTCCATTACTATCAGACAAACTAGCATGTATCCATACGCCATACTTCCATTACTATCAGACAAACTAGCATGTATCCATACGCCATACTTCCATTACTATCAGACAAACTAGCATGTATCCATACGCCATACTTCCATTACTATCAGACAAACTAGCATGTATCCATACGCCATACTTCCATTACTATCAGACAAACTAGCATGTATCCATACGCCATACTTCCATTACTATCAGACAAACTAGCATGTATCCATACGCCATACTTCCATTACTATCAGACAAACTAGCATGTATCCATACGCCATACTTCCATTACTATCAGACAAACTAGCATGTATCCATACGCCATACTTCCATTACTATCAGACAAACTAGCATGTATCCATACGCCATACTTCCATTACTATCAGACAAACTAGCATGTATCCATACGCCATACTTCCATTACTATCAGACAAACTAGCATGTATCCATACGCCATACTTCCATTACTATCAGACAAACTAGCATGTATCCATACGCCATACTTCCATTACTATCAGACAAACTAGCATGTATCCATACGCCATACTTCCATTACTATCACTCTGTTGTGAAGGGGCTTCTAGCACTAAAATATAAACAAGGAATACTAGCTACATCTCTCCCATCTCAGAGAACAAACATAGAAACTTGAGGAGTGTGTGTCCCCCACCCCTCTACTAATTTAATTCCTTCAGGGGGTATAGGAAGAGATGACAGAAGCCATATGGGAGGTTGAAATGGAACACGATGCATGAATATTTAATAAGTCATATTAATCTAGCGCTGAGACAATGGTGACTTACTGCCATAAAGTTCTACCTTCTAAATCACCACACAGTGCACTTAAAAAAGTATAATGATGCCATGCTGTCTACCACAACAGACCTTGGTCATCCATCTATCAGCCGCAATTGACAGAGAGCTTAATTTGCCTAGTGGTCTATAGCATATGGTCAGCAATTCCTCAGGGGTATGTTGGTGATTGATAGGCTATATTTGAGGGCTGTTGTAGAGCACACAAGCACAAATAATTCATCAGAAAATCCCTAGCCATTGCAATAACAACAATCAAATGTGTTGGCTATATAGCACAAACTGATCTGGGCCCGAGATAAAGAACAGCATTACTGAAGGGGTTCACAACACAAGGCCAAATATAATACTGACTGAAGCAAAATAAAAGGCATCATCTCTCTATCTCTATCAATTTGTATGCCGCCCAACCACCAACATAGAAATCATTGGTTTGTGAAGGAAAGTAAATTCAATTCTGGTCATAATCTGTCCCTCTGGGAGGTGAAGGCGGATAGGATTCTGCTGCTCAGAGATATAACATTATTAGGAACGAGAGTGAGGGGGGAGAAAGAGAGGGAGATGTAGAGAGAGAGAGATGAGCGAGAAGGGGGCTAGAGAGAGAGAAGGAGAAAGTGAGATAGAGACAAGACACTCACCTCAAAGCCTAGTCTGTCCTTCTCCTTCCAGAAGCAGAAATGAGTGACCTTCTTGTCCCAGAATTCATCAGGCTTCACCACACACACCAGGGACACCTCTGCTGGAATCACATTCTACAGAAAATGGGATGATATCAAAATGAAATAGTATTTCTTTAGCAAAATGGTATAGGCTTTGGGTGGTTTATTGGACACAGAAATAAACTCATAGCTTTATGTAATGTTAACATACAGTTACTGATGGTTTATAAGATGTTTGTAAGCAGAGTTTCAAATTGAATGACACTGGTACACTCTCTATCAAAAAAAAGAAAAAGGTGCTATCTAGAACATAAAACGGTTCTTCGGCTATCCCCAAAGGAGAACCCTTTGAAAAACCATTTCCACAGAGGGTTCTACATGGAACCCAAAAGAGTTCTTTCTACCTGGAACCAAAAAGGGTTCTCCTATGGGGGCAGCCGAAGAACCCTTTGGAAGCCTTTTTTCTAAGAGTGTAAAAATATATAAATATATATAACCCCGTAGTGCATCACAGTTTTCATGAAATCCTGCAGGAATTTCCCCAGACAGTGGCAGGCAGATTAGTGTGTCAGACAGAATGTACATTTCATACTGTCATCCTATCTATTTTGGTCCTGTTTCTGCAGAGGTCTATAGATAGCAGGGGACTGTATAGCCAATCTGCAGTGACAAAACCAGGTCAGGGCAGAATGCAGACTGGGTTCAAATAGTTTTTGAAATCTTTAAAATACTTTGCTCTCGCCTGCCTAGCCTGCCAGTTTTGGGACTCTACTATTGGTTCATTAAGCAAAGGAAGCTCAACCAGGCACAGCTAAAATATTTGGAATAATTTCAAATAGTATTTGAACCCAGGTCCGGGGCAGGCAGACTGCAGACTACAGCAGAGACAAACAGAGCTCAGTCTGTCTGCTGACATAGGCCACACTGCAAAGTGGATGGAGGTCAGAGCCTGGGTCCTGTTCACTAGGCATCAAATGGACAAAACTGACTGAAACAGCAGGGACAAGCTGGACTTGTCCAATACGAAATGCACATTTTTAGTTGTCAAATGTTTGGCTAGTTTGCCCTAATGAGCCCAAACCAGAGCCTGGACTTCAGGGGAAAACATTGTTTAAAGGCATAATTAGGCAGATGGAGAAATTACACAGCCCAGTCAGGAGATCGATTAGACTACTCTTATTCTAACGTAATCAGTTTAGATTCCCTTTTGTCTTAATTACTTTTCACTTGACTGCTGGGGATGGATTTGATCTGAGATGTCTATTTATTTTATTATTTTATATTATTTGCCAGGGACCATGCATAATGCATATTGCACCATATTTAACTACATAGCTCATCACTGTAATGTTTTATGGCACAGACAGAATGCAACATCTGGGTTGGGACCACCATTTTATTTCTCCTCCAAGGCTCTTTGTCACGTTCTGATTGGCAGAGAGCTGTTAATGTGGTGGAGGTAGGCCGAGATGGTTCCCCTGTGGCAACTTCATGTCCACGTCTGTCTGCTTCTCACTCAGACATCTGCTCCTCTATTGTATACTGTGCTAATTAATCATTAGCCTTTTACTGCAATGGGATAAATCAGGGTCACACAGAGTGCTTCTTGGTAGTCTTAAACAAATCTACTTTGAAACAAAAGTATACATCTTACACACACGGTTATGGGCTTAAAAAAAATAAGACACCTGTACCATGTCAGATATAGAGTTGACATTTATTAAATTTTGAGTTTGCATCCCAATACTATACTTTATATACAGCACAGAAGACTGAAATATAACACAACTGCTTGACATAGAAACACCAGGTTTTCACTTTATAAAAACATATATGTTTATGAATTATGAAATTATGAAAAATATGAATAACATTCCACCCATGGGGCCACTAGGTCATTTGACTGCAGGAAATGGCTACATCGTTACAATCATGAATATTCACAGGGATAATTAAAGATAAAGAGACATGGGTTTTAAAGGGTTAAATCTACTGAACATTGTTAAATAGGCCATTGGGAACAGAACACATCCTCATGTGAAACTATTTTTATATCCTCACTCTAGGACTGGGCGTTATATTGAATTCATTTGAATTAATGTCTTAGCGTGATGTTCCAAATGCCTGTATAATTTTTTTGTGCCATTTGTCTTTTTGGCCTCGTCTCCTTCACTCCATCTGTGCTGTGTGCACCTTCCCACTCACACACAGACACCAAGCCCCTCCCCCTGCCACTCAGAACAACCACGATGAAAGATTAGAACTCGGATATCCGACCCGAGCCCGACATTATACATTGGGTTGGGAAGGGTACGGTTTGTTTTTTCATCAACAACTAAGGTACGGGCAGGGCTCGGGTATCAATACATTGATCACTAACATTTTGAAGCTGCGCCATTTGCTCGTGCTCTGCTGCACAGTACAGTCATATCTGACTAAGATCATAACATGATGTCAGAAGTGCTTCAACCTCGTCAAATATAAAACATATAAGATACATACAAGATTATTACACAGAAAATAATAATGTTCCTTGAGTTTAGAGCGGCAAAAAGTAGCTAACAGCTCACTGCTCTCTCATGTCTCGTCCTGGAGCAGAGCAGCCTAAGCCGAGCCGTTGCTATAGATACTCAGACTCAGAGCGCCATGACCTGCCTGCTCACAGACAGAAAGTGACAGAAAGAGAGGAGCAGCTAATGGATTTACTAATAGAGGAGGTTATTTCGGGTTTCGGGCCGGGCCAGGCTTTAAATTTACTTGATGCAATCGGACCTGGGTAGGGTAGGGCCTGAATGTCGCAAGCCTGGGTAGGACTCGGGCTTAAAATTCATGCCAGTGCAGGGCTCTACTAAAAGATCACTTCTTCCTCTCTGACCATAAGCAGTTTCAACTCGCTTTTTGCATTTGAGGTTTGGTTCAACAGAATCGGTCATATGGACACCGGAACACATTAAGATATTATTTTACTGTAATAGACAAGAACTTAACTTTTTTTAGCGATACCCTTTTTATGTCTCAACTCCCCAAATGTAAAACAGAGCAGACCATACTAAAACAGGAGTATCAATGAACATGATTTTGGGAAATGTATGCTTACTGCCCTAACCCATCTGGACAAGAGGAATACCTATGTGAGAATGCTGTTCATCGACTACAGCTCGGCATTCAACACCATAGTACCCTCCAAGCTCGTCATCAAGCTCGAGACCCTGGGTCTCGACCCCGCCCTGTGCAACTGGGTACTGGACTTCCTGACGGGCCGCCCCCAGGTGGTGAGGGTAGGCAACAACATCTCCACCCCTCTGATCCTCAACACTGGGGCCCCACAAGGGTGCGTTCTGAGCCCTCTCCTGTACTCCCTGTTTACCCACGACTGCGTGGCCACGCACGCCTCCAACTCAATCATCAAGTTTGCGGACGACACAACAGTGGTAGGCTTGATTACCAACAACGACGAGACGGCCTACAGGGAGGAGGTGAGGGCCCTCGGAGTGTGGTGTCAGGAAAATAACCTCACACTCAACGTCAACAAAACTAAGGAGATGATTGTGGACTTCAGGAAACAGCAGAGGGAACACCCCCCTATCCACATCGATGGAACAGTAGTGGAGAGGGTAGCAAGTTTTAAGTTCCTTGGCATACACATCACAGACAAACTGAATTGGTCCACTCACACAGACAGCATCGTGAAGAAGGCGCAGCAGCGCCTCTTCAACCTCAGGAGGCTGAAGAAATTCGGTTTGTCACCAAAAGCACTCACAAACTTCTACAGATGCACAATCGAGAGCATCCTGGCGGGGTGTATCACCGCCTGGTATGGCAACTGCACCGCCCTCAACCGTAAGGCTATCCAGAGGGTAGTGAGGTCTGCACAACGCATCACCGGGGGCAAACTACCTGCCCTCCAGGACACCTACACCACCCGATGCTACAGGAAGGCCATAAAGATCATCAAGGACATCAACCACCCGAGCCACTGCCTGTTCACCCCGCTGTCATCCAGAAGGCGAGGTCAGTACAGGTGCATCAAAGCTGGGACCGAGAGACTGAAAAACAGCTTCTATCTCAAGGCCATCAGACTGTTAAACAGCCACCACTAACATTGAGTGGCTGCTGCCAACACACTGTCAATGACACTGACTCAACTCCAGCCACTTTAATAATGGGAATTGATGGGAAATTATGTAAATATATCACTAGCCACTTTAAACAATGCTACCTTATATAATGTTACTTACCCTACATTATTCATCTCATATGCATATGTATATACTGTACTCTATATCATCGACTGCATCCTTATGTAATACATGTATCACTAGCCACTTTAACTATGCCACTTTGTTTACATACTCATCTCATATGTTATACTGTACTCGATATCATCTACTGTATCTTGCCTATGCTGCTTTGTACCATCACTCATTCATATATCCTTATGTACATATTCCTTATCCCCTTACACTGTGTATAAGACAGTAGTTTTTTGGGAATTGTTAGTTAGATTACTTGTTCGTTATTACTGCATTGTCGGAACTAGAAGCACAAGCATTTCGCTACACTCGCATTAACATCTGCTAACCATGTGTATGTGACAAATAAAATTTGATTTGATTTGGATTTGATTTGATTTAGTTTCTGCTAACAGCATTTCCGGTACCATGATGTATGCTAGCAGCATTTTAGCCAGACTGTTATGTGCTAGCAGCTGTCTAGTGTTTTAAAAATGTACAATGAGGATAAAAAGTCACATTTATATAAGGAATTGGCAACACGTTCTCATTCTGAGAAATAAGCATCTTCTCATCCAGGTAGCCCACTTGATTTCAACATCTAAACAAAGTGAACAGGCTATGTTGTTCAAACAGTTGGAGACGGACCGGAGGGTGTATTCATAACAGTTCAACTGTTCTACCTTGTTAGCAAGCAAAGACATCCAAGGTGGCTAGACTTGAAATATACAGATTAGCTGGCTACTCACTAGCACGTGGGCTTGTGCTAGAGAGATTGTTTATGAGACCTATGTTACATTTCTATAATGCCTGCTACCCAGTAGCGGTTCTAGCTTGTCTGGCTCCCTGGGCGAACTCTCGTTTCAACGCATCCCAAAAGACTCAATATATCGCAAAAGATACAAAATATCAGCATAATATAGATGTCTTTTAAGTAGCTACATACCTTTATCTTTTGCGCGTTTCTCCTCTTCTTCTTTCATCTTTTTCCTAAACTGATGGCTTAGACCTTTTCTTATCCATTTGTGTAGATTTGACACTCGAGCATCAATACATTACCCATCCCCCAACACTGTCAACCAAGACTCCAGACTAAACCAATTCATCTTGGTGGTGTGCAGACTTGTTGTATATTATTCTTAACAATTTCGCACAAACCAGAAAAAAATGCAACAATATGTCTGTGAAACTATATATATTCACAGTATTATGAATTAATTGTGGTTTATTTGGCAGCATTTCATAGTGTGACTGGTTTTAGTACTGTACAAAGTTAGAGGAGCGCTAATTGATAGATTCCCCCGCTCCCCCTACCTCGGGCTTCCAGTGGGGAGACCTGAGGTCAACCTACCCCCGCCCCCTCCCCATCTCGTACTTCTGAGTGGGAGACCTTCCCAGGCAGTAGCCTGCCTAGCTCACCAACTAGAATCAGGGCACCCACTCCGACAAGGTTAATTGACCCACAGTCCCACACGGTGACATGATATCATTGACGTGACGTGCAAATGAGCGATAGAAAACCGATCGTGCAAATGTCCCCATTCCAAAAATGTTTGTATGGGCGCCCTGTGCTGCCCTGGGCGGCTGCCCGTGTCGTCCATACCTAAATCAACTACTGCTGCTACCAGAAGAAGGTTATTATTAGTGGATGTGCATATTGCATGGTTCTGGTTAAATCTGTTAAAAATAAATAATGTTCACAGACAGATGTGAAAGCCAGATTAGTGATTATTGCAAAAAAAAGCAGGTTAAACTATTCTGATAAAATAATTAGTGGTAGTGGAAGGCTTATATTTAGCCTAGATATCATTTTACAAGCCCTGAATTCATTAGATTATTCCTGAGTGTTTGAAATGCAGTATTGTATTGTGCAACAAAGCTTATTTAGAGAAGGCTTTTTTTTTTATCTATATATATATCGTGAATCACCCATACATTTGAAAAAATCTAGATCTAGAATCTAGATTTTTAGGCCATATCGACCAACCTTACCACACCCTCCCCTACAAGAATCTGTTATAGAAGACGGCTATAATCTCCTGACTGTTTCTATGCAGAGTATAACACAGACAGTAGCAACAGACTGACTGCAATAAACTCCATGTCCTTGCCCTATATGAGTCATCATTCTGTCAAATTGTAGATGATTTTATTAGTATTCAAATCTATATGACTGTAATGTATTCCACTATACATTCCAAAGGGAGTAGTTAGACAGGCCTTCTTCTATTTGATCCACAGAAATATGGACTTCTCATCTCGCTGTAGTGTGGGGGTAAACTGTGGTTTTATCCCTAAAGGAACACATCTGCCCTGATTATCAGTTCCTACCTGCAACATGAACCCTTTCTTCTATCAGTTCCTACCTGCAACATGAGCACCACCGTCTTCACTATGTTCCACTGAGACTTCCGTCCATCCACGATGACTGTGAAGCCTCTTGCTTTACACTTGTCACTGAAGAGAGGAGAGAAGATAGGGGAAAAAAACATGGCGATTACATCTACCTGTAATCATGTGTGCTCTTGCTCCATGAATCTGAAACCAAGGATCCCAATCTGGCCCTTAAATAAGACAGTTTCATATATGCAGATGAAGCAAGCATGACTACAGCAATTGAACCCAGAACCTTGGTGCCACGCTCTTAACAACTGAGCCACAGAGGACCATAAAGCCAAGGTAAATATTGAACAGAAGTGTGTGATCATCATGCAGGAGACATAAGCGTACATAGCGTGATCCTTCTCAGCATATTATTTCGGTCATCTCTCCTACAGACTAATGTAGCAGAACTATCTCAATCTAAATAGAATGCTGAGAGGCCAATGAGTATGCAATAGTGTTGCTATACAAGTGCTTTTTCAAAGGCAATGGAGCCACCTATCAGCAACCTATCCTTAACTCAATATACTGAACAAAAAAAATAAACGCAACATGCATCAACGTCAAAGATTTTACTGAGTTTACAGTTCATATGAGGAAATCAGTCAATTGATATAAATAAATTAGTCCCTAATCTATGGATTTCACATGACAGGGAATACAGATATGTATCTGTCGGTCACAGATACCTTAAAAAAAAATGGGCCTAACAATGGGCCTCAGGAGCTCGTCATGTTATTTTTGTGAATTCAAATTGCTATCGATAAAATGCAATTGTGTCCGATGTCAGTAGCTTATGCCGGCGAATACCATGACCCCACCGTCCCCATGGGACACTCTGTTCATAACGTAGACATCAGAAAACCGTTAGCCAACACAACGCCATCCACGTGGTCTGCGGTTCTGGGGTTGGTTGAACCTACTGCCAAATTCTCTAAAACAACTTTGGAGGTGATTTATTGAAGTGAAATTAACATTAAATTATCTTGTGGACATTCCTGCAGTCAGCATGCCAATTGCATGCTCCCCCAAAACTTGAGACATCTGTGACATTGTGTTTTGTGACAAAACTGCACATTTTAGAGTGGCCTTTTATTGTCCTCAGCATGATCGTGCTGTTTAATCAGCTTCTTGATATGCCAAACCTGTCAGGTGGATGGATACTCTTGGCAAAGGAAAATGCCCACTAACAGGGATGTAAACATTTGAGAGAAACAAGCTTTTTGTGCATATGAACATTTCTGGGATCTTTTATTTCAGCTCATGAAACATGGGACCACCACTTTATACAGTGGTGTAAAGTACTTAAGTAAAAATACTTGAAAGTACTACTTAAGTAGTTTTTAGGGGGATTTGTACTTTACTTTACTATTTACACTACCGTTCAAAAGTTTGGGGTTACTTAGACATTTCCTTGTTTTTGAAAGAAAGCACATTTTTGTCCATTAAAATAACATCAAATTGATCAGAAATACAGTGTAGACATTGCTAATGTTGTAAATGACTATTGTAGAAGGAAACGGCAGATTTTTAATGGAATATCCACATAGGTTTACAGACGCCCATTATCAGCAACCATCACTCCTGTGTTCCATGGCACGTTGTGTTAGCTAATCCAAGTTTATCATTTTAAAAGGCAAATTTATCATTTGAAATCATTTTGCAATTATGTTAGCACAGCTGAAAACTGTTGTGCTAATTAAAGAAGCAATAACACTGGCCTTCTTTGTACTAGTTGAGTATCCGGAGCATCAGCATTTGTGGGTTCGATTACAGGCTCAAAGTGGCCAGAAACAAAGAGCTTTCTTCTGAAACTCGTTAGTCTATTCTTGTTCTGAGAAATTAAGGCTATTCCATGCGAGAAATTTCCAAGAAACTGAAGATCTCGTACAACAGAACAACTTCATCAAATAGTACCCGCAAAACACCAGTCTCAACGTCAACAGTGAAGATGTGACTCCGGGATGCTGGACTGCTAGGCAGAGATGCAAATAAAAAGCCATATCTCAGACTGGCCAATAAAAAGAAAAGATTAAGATGGGCAAAAGAAAACAGACATTGGACAGAGGAACTCTGCCTAGAAGGCCAGCATTCCAGAGTCACCTCTTCACTGTTGACGTTGAGACTGGTGTTTTGCAGATACTATTTAATACAAATGTAATACAAAACATTTAAAACCTACATGGAAATTGCATAGGAGGAACTACCATGTGGGTACAAAATGTAAAATGACAGAGTAATGAAAAAATATTTTGACGGAGAAGAAATGACTCCCTTTCTTATAATTTACAAGAAGATGTTCTTAACCAAATACTTTTATTTTGTGTTTGTTTTTTGTTTCCTGAGTGTGTGCGTATTGACAAGAGATTTATATTATGGACAGAAGATGGACCCTAATTTTGGAAATAAGTGTAAACAACAGTGATATTTGAAGCTTGACACTGGTATAAAACATTAGGTCTTCTGTATTCTCCAGTAGTAAATTGGCAGACGCCTCAGTATTAGTCCTAATACAAGGTATCAGGTACCGTGACCAATTAAAAGGTACAAATACCATAACTACTCTCCGTGGAAGTGGGTATCATTACCTTGAAAAATTGTTCAAATGGACTAGCGTCGTCCGGGTTAGGGAGGGTTTGGCCAGTAGGGATATTCTTGTATCATCGCGCACTAGCGACTCCTGTGGCGGACCGGGCGCAGTGCGCTCTAACCTGGTCGCCAGGTGCACGGTGTTTCCTCCGACACATTGGTGCGGCTGGCTTCCGGGTTGGATGCGCGCTGTGTTAAGAAGCAGTGCGGCTTGGTTGGGTTGTGTTTCGGAGGACGCATGGCTATCGACCTTTGTCTCTCCCGAGCCCATACGGGAGTTGTAGCGATGCGACAATACTAACAATTGGGGTAAAATTTAAATAATTCATTCATTAATTTAAAAAAGTACATATATTAGAGCCGTGAGTGATGAAATCTAAACACTCTCGACACAGTTGAGAGAGGCGCAAAAATAACCACCATTGAAATGTCATCTGTTGTTTCTGACAGATAGAATAGAAGAGGTAAACTATAACAAAGCCATAAAGGCATTAAAAGAAGCGCAAGAGCATTCTACCAATTCGGCTTGAATATGAAAAAAATCTAATCATGGATAAAATTGGGCAGCATTTCCCTACCGACGGAAAAATTTGAATCTATTAAATAATTCTGTGATGCTATTGTGAGTTGGCACAATGACATATAAGAACAATCAAAAGCTCAATACACCAGCGTTTTGATGTTAGCACTAACCGTACCGTTAGTTAAGTAAAGTGAGTATTTAGTATACTTATTGGTCATAGTAGTATGCCAAATGTTCCCGGATGTCATACTACATTCGGCAAAATACGAAGTATACAAGCAGTGGACACTATTTCCGTGCTTTTAGGACCCATAATACAATTGTTCTGAAAATGGGCGTGGCTTCACAACGTTTTAAAATGGCAGATAATATACATCAGAAGTCCGACAAGAGTGGATACAAATTCATTGCTTTAACTAATTATGACAAAAGTAAAGAAAATGTTGAGCAATGTTATAAAGTAATGACTTTTCTAATAAGTTACATTACACGTTATGTTGGCTGACAATTTGTTAGTTACTCTAACCTTATGAACCGCATAGTATATCATTACAGCAGTAATATATATTTGCTAACTACCTAAGGTTAGTTGGCTACTAATACATCAAACTTTTCAGTATATTAACTATATGCTTTCCAACTACCCAACGTTTATTGACTTGATTATTCATGTCTTTCTTAGCTTAGCTAAATGGTACAGTCGTTGTGCGTTCTCAATGGACATTGTTAATGTGGATGGTTCGTAAATTTGCTCTGGCTATCAGCTCCAACGAAAAGAGAAAGAAAACCTTTAAAGGGGTTGAATTACCTCTATTCTGACTTCCTGGTGAGGCCTAATCACCCTCACTAGAAAGAAAGAAGACATTGGGTAAGATGTAAACACTAATAATTAAGAAGAAGTTTATAATTTGAATTGTTATTCTAATTTTTTTATTTTTTATTGAACAGGCAGTGTTGTTGTTTTTTAATTACCGGTCCCCTGGGGCTTTTGGTAAATATGCACATTTGTTTCTTCACATGTCTGCCTATAAAACGAAGAAACTTTTTTCCCACCTCCAGTTTATATGAAGAAGTGTATTGCTGTTGTTTGTTTGTTTTTGTTTTTGTCTTTGTTTGTTTTGATACAAATTTCACCAGATTGGGTCTACTGTACAGTTGGGATTTCTTCCTAAGGGCTAACTCTGCGGGGAGGTTACCAGTATGGTAAGGGCGTATAAGCAAATTTGCTAAATGGTTTCAACAGTATTTCATTGGTTGATTTATGGCGTAGTTATCTTTTTTGCAATAATGCTTATTATTAATTATGTTAAAACTTCTTCGGGCTAGGCCCCTTTGTTCTCAATTTCCACCTGACTGACGTGCCCAAAGTAAACTGCCTGTTGCTCAGGCCCTGAAGCCAGGATATGCATATAATTGGTACCATTGGAAAGAAAACACTTTGAAGTTTGTGGAAATGTTAAAATAATGTAGGAGAATATAACACAATATATACGGTAGGAGGAAATCCAAAGAAAAAACAACACCTCCAGGCTGTGTAACGGCTATTTTACCAAGAAGAAGAGTGATGAAGTACTGCATCAAATGACTTGGTCTCCACAATCCCATGACCACAACCAAATTGAGGTGGTTTGTGATGAGTAGGACCGCAGAGTGAAGGAAAAGAAGCCAACCAGTGCTCAGCATATGTGGGAACTCCTTCAAGACAGTTGGAAAAGCATTCCCGCTGAAGCTGGTTGAGAGAATGTCAAGAGTGTGCAAAGCTGTCATAAAATATATTTAGATTTGTTTAACAATTTTTTGGTCACTACATGATTCCATATGTGTTATTTCATAGTTCTACAATGTTGAAAATGGTAAAAATAAAGAAAAACCTTTGATTGAGTAGGTGTTCTAAAACGTTTGACCACTAGCGTATGCTAGTGTTTTTTTTGGCTTATGCAGGCTTGTTGCCTTGTGTGACTTAGTTATACATCTGGGCATACAGGTAAGAGTCGGGTGCAACCGCAGTATTCGACATCCCGTTTGTACTAGCTGCAGGAACTCCTCTGTGTGGAATCTTGCAGGAAGGAACACACAATGTTGGCAATGTCAGCTAGCTTAATCTACACAGACACGTTAAACTCATTTTATACACTCTGTTCCCCACTGTTTGCACACATCTGCCAACTGCCACATAGACAAAGAGGTTGGACTTTTCTTTGACAGCTGAGAGCCAACTCTGTTCGTTGGTCCTTCACTATGCACTGTTGAAGTGCATAGTTAACTGCTCCATTTTTGCAAATCTTATAAGTTGTTGTTTGAAGATTCTGCAGTCTCTCTTCCCTTTGAACAGATAAAATACCCTACACCCCTCATTACTTTCCTGGATTAAGATTTTGTACTTATCCACAGTGGCTTTTGTTCGCACCAACAATGTTACCTCTAGCTACTTCCCTCTCCACACGGGGGCCAGCAGGGTTGCTGTTTATCCCATTTCCTATTTGATATGGCTATTGAGCCTCTTGCTATCACCCTGAGGGTGGAGGAGAGGATTACGGGAATACTAAGGAGCGACATAACTCACAAGGTGTCCTTATATACAGACAATCTTCTTTTATTCATCTCTAATCAGTGTAGATGAAGGAGAGGAGACAGGTTTATTTTTAAGCCTTGAGCCAATTGAGACATGTATTGTGTATGTGTGCCATTCAATGGACAAAATATTTAAGTGTTAGGTGCCAGGCACACCGGTTTGAGTGTGTCAAGAACTGCAACGCTGATGGGTTTTTCATGCTCAGCAGTTTCACGTGTGTATCAAGAATGGTCCACCACCCAAAGGACATCCAGTCAACTAGACACAACTGTGGGATGCATTGGAGTCAACATGGGCCAGCATCCCTGTGAAACGCTTTCAACACCTTGTAGAGTCCATGCCCCAACAAATTGAGGCTGTTCTGAGGGCAATAAGGGGGTGCAACTCAATATTAGGAAGGTGTACCTAATATTTTGTTCTCTCAGTGTATGTGTCTAGATGTATACATTATAAGTCAATGGTGATAATACAGGGTGTGCCAGTAATGGGATCTTACCTGGGGATGCCAAGGAGGTAATCCAACGTGGAGCTGAGCTCCTCCATACTGGTCTGTTCTGTACATAGTGGAATGGTAAGGATCAGCCCACTGCGTCTGTCCTTGCCTCCTGTGAATGTGAAACAACCAGAAAATAAACTCTTAGTCACCTTATGCAGAAATAAAGTTGATATAAATAATTGTATTTCTCATTGAAATAAAATCTATTTTGCAAGAGAGACCTGGTGTATCTACCGTAGTGGGCGTACCCATTAGTGTACCAGTCAAATTGCCATGGTCAGAGGTTCCAAGACAGTTCTAATCCTAATTCTAAGGTATCTACATGGATTAATTGTACGAGTCATTAACAATGAATCTTCAGAGAATGCACACTAAAAATTGCATGTAAAATAACAGTCATATAACGGCAGGTTTGGAGAAGGTCAGGCAGAACCAAGTATTCAAAGTACGGTCTGCCAAGAATCAACTATTGAAGGAGGAGTAACGTCTTGTAAACGCCAAGGATAGCTGCAATGATGGTGGAAGCTCTGCCTCTGGGTGTATCCCAAATGGTGCCCTATTTGTGCACTACTTTTGACTCCGATCCAAAAATGTTGAGGACCTCTTGGCCGCAGAGACAAAAGTTTGTTGTTTCCAGCAATTCTAGATATTTTGCAATGGCTTATGCCGTGTTCTTATGCTTCTAAGTGACTCAAACATTATAACAAAATCTATGGGCACCAAATGCCATGACATTTTAGTCAATGAATAGCAATCTCATATAAGTGTTCCTTTTGTCCAGGTGGGAAAGGGCAGTGTGGAGTGCAATAGAGATTGCATTATCTGTGGATCTGTTTGGGCGGTATGCAAATTGAGTTTTTCTAGGGTTTCTGGGATAATGGTGTTGATGTGAGCCATTACCAACCTTTCAAAGCACTTCATGGCTACGGATGTGAGTGCTACGGGTCTGTAGTCATTAAAGCAGTTTGTCTTTGTGATCTTGGGCACAGGGACTATGGTGGTCTGCTTGAAACATGTTGGTATTACAAACTCAATCAGGGACATGTTGAAAATGTCAGTGTAGACACCTACCAGTTGGTCAGCACATGCCCGGAGCACACGCCCTGGTAATCTGTCTGGCCCCGCAGCCTTGTGTATGTTGACCTGTTTAAAGGTCTTACTCACGTTGGCTACGGAGAGCGTGATCACACAGTCATCCAGAACAGCTGATGCTCTCATGCATGCCTCAGTGTTGCTTGCCTCGAAGCGAGCAAAGAAGTGATTTAGCTTGTCTGGTAGGCTCGTGTCACTGGGCAGCTCGCAGCTGTGCTTCCCTTTGTAGTCTGTAATAGTTTGCAAGCCCTGCCACATAAGACGAGCGTCAGAGCCGGTGTAGTATGATTCAATCTTAGCCCTGTATTGACACTTTGCCTGTTTGATGGTTCGACGCAGGGCATAGCAGGATTTCTTGTAAGCTTCCGGGTTAGAGTCCTAGATCTTGAAAGCGGCAGCTCTACCCTTTAGCTCAGTGTGGATGTTGCCTGTAATCTATGACTTCTGGTTGGGGTATGTATGTACAGTCACTGTGGGGACCACGTCCTCAAAGCACTTATTGATAAAGCCAGTGACTGATGTGGTGTACTCCTCAATGCCATTAGAAGAATCCCGGAACATGTTCCAGTCTGTGATAGCAAAATAGTCCAAACAGTGACAATATGTACGTGGAGAGGTATACGTCCACTAAAAACCACTTAGCACCTCAAGTGATGGAGTAGCCACGATTAACAACGTAAAATGAGTGATGTGGGTGAAAACAGTGGCAGTGATAGCCATGGAGACAGAGAATATATTATTGATAAAAAGGGTTAAACTGTTTCAGTAATTTGGAAGTGGTTTGGCTTTTTGAAGTCCGACCAAGAGCAGAGCAATGTTCGGTGCAAATTGTTCCGTAGACAGGTGGCTAAGTTTGATAATATGACAAACCTTTTTCAACATCTGAAGCAAAATCACTCTTTGGAACATGGATGAAGTTTGAGTTTGCACCATGGTATTGTTAAATGCCCCTCAATCAACAGCCAATCTAAGGATGTTTGCCCGAAGCAGTCAACACCAACACCGTCCATCAGCCACACCTTGGGCTACAAAACATATTTTGCCAATTGGCCTTGACCCCTTTTACTGCCGACACGGAGCCCCGCTGATCCATTACGAGTGGTCTACCGACGTAATCCACCCGAGGGGTTTCAACAGGCTCCTCCGTCACGACGTCCCCTGAAGGCCCATCTGCTAGCCTGCTAGCCGCAGCCCGCTAGCCGTCTAGAGCATATTGTACTGTTAGCTGAAGAGGACCATCAGCCAATTTCTTGGGCTACAATACCTATTTTGCCAATTGGCCTGGACCCATTTACTGCCTACACGGAGCCCTGTCGATCCAACACGACTGGTGAACCGACGTAACCGCCCGAGGGGGCTACAACAGACTTCTTCCATCGCGACGCCCCCTAAGGCCCTTCTGCTAGCCCCGGCCCACTAGCTGTCGGAACCTCCCACACATGCGGTGACCTCACCTGGTCTAAATTATGTCTCTAGAGACAAAACCTCTCTCATCGTCACTCAATGCCTAGGTTTACCTCCACTGTATTCACATCCTACAATACCCTTGTCTGTACATTATGCCTTCAATCTATCCTTCAGCTCCAGAAACCTACTCCTTTTACTCTCTGTTCCGAACGCACTAGACGACCAGCTCTTATAGTCTTTAGCCATACCCTTATCCTACGCCTCCTCTGTTCCTCTGGTGATGTAGAGGTTAATCCAGGCCCTGCAGCGCCTTGCTCCACTCCCATTCCCCAGGCACTCTCATTTGTAACCGTAAAAACCTTGTAACCGTAAAAACCATGGTTTCATGCACGTTAACATTAGAAACCTTCTCCCTAAGTTTGTTTTATTCACTGCTTTAGCACACTCTGCCAAACCAGATGTCCTAGCCGTGTCTGAATCCTGACTTAGGAAGGCCACCAAAAATCCTGAAATGTCCATCCCTAACTATAACATTTTCCGATAAGATAGAACTGCCAAAGGGGGCGGAGTTGCAATCTACTGCAGAGATAGCCTGCAGAGTTCTGTCATACTATCCAGGTCTGTGCCCAAACAATTCGAGCTTCTACTTCTAAAAATCCACCTTTCCAGAAACAATTATTTCACAGTTGCCACTTGTTATAGACCCCCTTCTGCCCCTAGCTGTGCCCTGGACACCATATGTGAATTGATTGCCCCCCATCTATCTTCAGAGCTCGTACTGTTAGGTGACCTAAACTGGGACATGCTTAACACCCTGGCCGTTCTACAATCTAAACTAGATGCCCTCAATCTCACACAACCAGGATCTCAGCGATCACTGCCTCATTGCCTGCATCCGTAATGGGTCTGCGGTCAAACGACCACACCTCATCACAGTCAAACGCTCCCTAAATCACTTTAGCGAGCAGGCCTGTCTAATCGACCTGGACTGGGTATCCTGGAAGGATATTGACCTAGTTCCGTCAGTAGAGGATGCCTGGTTATTCTTTAAAAGTGCTTTCCTCACCATCTTAAATAAGCATTCCCCAATCAAAAAATTTAAAACCAGGAACAGATATAGCCCTTGGTTCACTCCAGACCTGACTGCATTTGACCAGCACAAAAACATCCTGTGGCGTACTGCATTACAACACCCCTTCCGTAGCCTCCAGCTGTTCTTAAATGCTAGTAAAACTAAATGCATGCTCTTCAACCGTCCGCTGCCCGCACCCACCCTTCTGACTAGCATCACTACTCTGGACGGTTCTGACTTAGAATATGTGGACAACTACAAATACCTAGGTGTCTGGTTAAACTGTAAACTCTCCTTCCAGACTCACATTAAACATCTCCAATCCAAAATTACATCTAGAATCAGCTTCCTATTTCGCAACAAAGCATCCTTCACTCATGCTGCCAAACATACCCCCGTAAAACTGACTATCCTACCGATCCTTGACTTCGGCGATGTCATTTACAAAATAGCCTCCAACACTATTCCAGTTCTCTGCTACCAATGACTGGAATGAATTGCAAAAATCACTGAAGCTGGAGACTCATATCTCCCTCACTAACTTTAAGCATCAGCTGTCAGAGCAGCTCACAGATCATTGCACCTGTACATAGCCCATCTGTAAATAGCCCATCCAACTACCTCATCCCCATATAGTTTTTTTTGCTACTTTGCACCCCAGTATCTCTACTAGCACATTCATCTTCTGCACATCTATCACTCCAGTGTTTATTTGCTAAATTGTAATTACTTCGCCACTATGGCCTATTTATTGCTTTACCTCCCTAATCTTACCTCATTTGCACACACTGTATATATATTTTTTTCTATTGTGTTATTGACTGTATGTTTGTTTATTCCATGGGTAACTCTGTGTTGTTATTTGTGTTTCACTGCTGTGCTTTATCTTGGCCAGGTCGCAGTTGTAAATGAGAACTTGTTCTCAACTGGCCTACCTGGTTAAATATAGGTGAAATCAAATACATTTTTAAATTCGATTTAGCAACCTTTCGGTTTCTGACCCGACACTCTAACCACTAGCCTAACTGCTGGTTACTGGCCCAACGCTCTAACCACTAGGCTACCTGCTGGTTACTGGCCCAATGCTCTAACCTCTAGGCTACCTGCCTAGTGGTTTGTTCAGGCATTAGGCATTCTTGAGTCTCAAGCAGATATGCACCTTTTAAACATTATTTTTATTAATATCGTGATAATTATCGTTATCGAATGAAAAAATATAAAGATATCGTGATAATCTGTCATATCGCCCAGCCCTAATACCGCCTCTACCTTGTCATAACACAACTGATTGGCTCAAATGCATTTATGAAGGAAAGAAATTCCATAATTAACCAGGCACACCTGTTAATTGAAATGCATTCCAGGTGGCCACCTCATGAAGCTGGTTGAGAGAATGTCAAGAGTGTGCAAAGTTGTCATCAAGGCACAGGGTGGCTACTTTGAAGAATCTCAAATATAAAATATATTTTGATTTGTTTAACACTTTATTGCTTACTAGATTATTCCATGTGTGTTATTTCATAGTTTCGATGTCTTCACAATTATTCTACAATGTAGAAAATAGTAAAAATAAAGAAAACCCTGGAATGAGTAGGTGTGTCCAAACCTTCGACTGGTACTGTATGTATATATATATATATATATATATACACAGTGGCAAGAAAAAGTATGTGAACCCTTTTGAATTACCTGGATTTCTGCATAGATTTGATCTGACCTTCATCTAAGTCACAACAATTTGCAAATACAGTCTACTTAAACTAATAACACACAAACAATTATATGTTTTCATGTCTTTACTGAACACACCATGTCAACATTCACAGTCCAGGGTGGCAAAAGTATGTGAACCCTTGGGTTTAATAACTGGTTGACCCTCCTTTGGCAGCAATAACCTCAACCAAACGTTTTATGTAGTTGCGGATCAGACCTACACAACGGTTAGGAGGAATTTTGGACCATTCCTCTTTACAAAACTGTTTCAGTTCAGCAATATTCTTTGGATGTCTGGTGTGAACCACTCTTTTGAGGTCATTCCACAGCATCGCAATCGGGTTGAGGTCAGGACTCTGACTGGGCCACTCCAGAAGGCATATTTTTTTTCTGTTGAAATAATTATGTTGCAAATTTATATATGTGTTTTGGGTTGTTGTCCTGTTGCATCACCCAAGTTCTGATGAGCTTCAATTGGCGGACACATTCTCCTGCAAAATGTCTTGATAAACTTGGGAATTCATTTTTTTGTTCGAGGCATAGTTCACATCAGGCAATGCTTCTTGTGAATAGCAATCTCAAAATTTGTGACTGTTTTTTTATAGGGAAAGGCATCTCCAATCTCATCTCATTGATTGGACTCCAGTTTAGCTGACTCCTTTTGGAGAAGTCATTAGCCTAGGGGTTCAAATACTTTTTCCAACCTACACTGTGAAAGTTTAAATGATGTATTCAATAGTTTAAGCACACTGTGTTTGTATATTGTTGTGTCTTAGATGAAGATCAGATCACATGTTATGACCAATTTATGCAGAAATCCAGGTAATTCCACATACTTTTTCTTGCCACTGTACTGTATATCGTTTTTTTTTTTTCATCATATTTTTTGGAGAGTCGAAATGGGAAACACTGATTACAGTTGTTTGTCCTTCTTGGAAAAGGAGGCCTGAGCACGCCCTCATTCTCATCGACGGGGCTAGAGTGGAGCAGGTTGAGAGCTTCAAGTTCCTTAGCGTCCACATCACCAACAAACTAACATGGTCCAAGCACACCAAGACAGTCATAAAGAGGGCACAACAAAACCTATTCCCTCTCAGGAGACTGAAAAGATTTGTCATGGGTCCTCAGATCCTCAAAAGGTTCTACAGCTGCACCATTGAGAGCATCCTGACGGGTTGCATCTCACTGCCTGGTATGGCAACTGCTCGGCCTCTGACCGCAAGGCACTACAGAGGATAGTGCGTACGGCCCAATACATCACCGGGGCCAAGCTTCCTGCCACCCAGGATCTCTATACCAGGCAGTGTCAGAAGTCCCTAAAAATTGTCAAAGACTCCAGCCACCCTAGTCATAGACTGTTCTCTCTGCTACCGCATGGCAACCTGAGCGCCAAGTCTAGGTACAAGAGGCTTCTAAACAGCTTCTACCCCCAAGCCATAAGACTCCTGGACATCTAATCAAATGGCTACCCAGACTACTTGCATTGCCCCCCCCTTTTAACGCTGCTGCTACTCTCTGTTATTATCTATGCATAGTCACTTTATAACTCTACCTACATGTACATACTACCTCAATTACCTTGACTAACCGGTGCCCATTGACTCTGTACACTGACTCTGTACCAGTACCCCCTGTATATAGCCGTGCTGTTGTTATTTTACTGCTGCTCTTTAATTATTTGTTACTTTTATTTCTTAATTTATTTGAGGTATTTTTCTTAAAACTGCATTGTTGGTTAAGGGCTTGTAAGTAAGCATTTCACTGTGAGGTCTACACCTGTTCTAATCGACATATGTGACAAATGAATCTAACATAAATCTAGAAATCTGTTATGAATTTGACGTTTTTGCAGGTCTTAGTCCCTCAATTTTACATATAGCTTAGTCCCTTAATTTTACATCTAGCTAAGATGTTGGGTGTAGTACTTTTCAAGTGAAAGAATGTGCATGGAAACTAGTAGTGCACTGCAGACAGTAGGGTCTCGTTGCTGCTGAGCCCTCGAATCTCTCTCGTTGAATGACAGAAAACACTTCATTGAAGAATCCCGTCCATAGTTCCCACCCCTACAGCTACCGAACTATGACATGCCTCAAGAAAAACTGTGTGAGCGCGAACAGCCAAAAAACATCCTGCTGAACACCAAAACTAACAAAAAGGCTCATAAAACGCTCTCATTTCTCATAACATATCTGTATAATTATGAGGGGGATGAACCAACAGACTGACTAGTGCCACATGTCAAGGCTAAAATGGTAAAAGCAACAACTCTTGTTCTCATCAAAGTTAGTTTAGTGTCCACTATGAGTCAGTGACGTAAAAGCAATAGCTCTTTGTCAAAGTTAGTCTTCTATCAAGCCAGTGTGAGTCAGTCAGTGGTATAGTCATGTACGTACACTTGATGACTAAAGAAG
The DNA here is from genome assembly GCF_002021735.2 of Oncorhynchus kisutch. NCBI lineage: Eukaryota > Metazoa > Chordata > Actinopteri > Salmoniformes > Salmonidae > Oncorhynchus > Oncorhynchus kisutch. The sequence continues at coordinate 31,957,510 of NC_034199.2, read as the reverse complement.
TAAAAGCAACTACTCATCAAAGTTAGTCTTCTGTCAAGCCAGAGTGAGTCAGGCAGTAACCTTGTCACTACATTTCCCTGAATGAAAAGCAGCAGCTCTGTTCATTGTTTTTCTTTTATGTGTGTAAGACTCTAAACACAGGAAACCACGTGATTGAGTGTTGTGATTTTCCTGAAACAATTATGCGTCTGTTTGAGACTTTTTCCAGTCTGGAAATAACAACAAAACCATTTTAAACTAGCAGAAGTCTTAATTTAACACTCACTGGCAAATGTTGAAGTATTCAAACATTTATGTCTAAACTATTATTTTGCCAAAATTAGAAACTCAATCTCAAGAGAAACCCCATTTACTCGCTAAGAAAATCAGTGTGAAGTATATAACGTACAGCAGCTCAATCCAAGACATTGTTATCTTAGTAGCAAACAAGATAATAACAGCTATTACCATCAAAACAAATTCTATATTGTCAATATTTGTGAACTGAACTATTAGCTTTCATTATACTTTCAGTGTCACAAGTAGAATAAAGATATATTCTATTCTAATGCCACAAGCCTTCGTTTTGTTGTTTATCTAGCGCCTGGTAAGTCAGTGAGACCTTCAACAGTATTCTGAACACTCAGCATCTCTGGAGAGTCCCTCTCTGATGCAGTCCTGATGCTGTGACCTTCAAATCAGAGTCATCAACATGATGAGAAACCTAATCCGGGCAGCAGCAGGCAGGGCAGAACAACAGGCCATTATCATTCACCTTCATCACAACACACTGCCTGCCAGCAGCAAGAGTAGAGGGGGGTATTTATCAGACCACCAAGGACCAGCTTCTACACTCCTAGTACAACTATGATGATTAAACAAATTGATGAAAGTGAGAGTTAGATGTGTGGTACACATAAAGCTTGACAATCCTGGGATTTATATGAGCCTGCATATCTTGAAGTGTCTTTTTTTGTCAACTCTGCCTGCCTTTTATTTATTTGATAATGCTCACTCTCACCACTGTACTCACCGCAAACATTTTTGACTGATTGGAGCATGTTATTACCTGACAAGAAGGCTAGGCGTTTCTTCAGAATGGGCAGTATGTTGGTGGCATCCATCCTGGCAAGTTCCACCCTTCAGTCTGAAAAGTAAAGATGTAGGTATAGCAAAGTAGGTGACATGATAATGACATGATCACTCACACACGCGCACACATACAACATAGCATTTAGAACTGTGATCACTTTGTCAATGAAACGCCAAATTATACAATGAAAAGCCTAGATGCTTTACCTTCCTGGAAATCACAGGTACCTCCTTCAAACTTTTCCTTCTGGGCACATGTTCTGTAATGAGAACAAAGAGATGAGAACAAGTCAACACTATAGATAAGTAACAACTAGCTCAATATTGACAATCATGTTGACAAACGAATCATCCCCAAACGTGGAATCAAGACATACCTTATTACTTTGTGAGAACAAAACAATCTCCAGGCACTTAGGTAGGCTACAGTATCAAGTTATGAAGTATGAAGAAGGAAGTGTAACTGTTCTGTTCTATTGTATTCCATTAGCTTCAAATACACTAATAAACTTACATGATTCTGCCAAACAAGCAGTGGGAGGATTACCCATCTGGGCTGTTATCATTAACATGTCTTGTCTTAACTGAATGATACTCAAACCACTGCAGTACATCATCATATCCTTTCAGTCAAATCTGTTTTTATCCCAAAGACTGCAGAATGATAGATTTACATGGTTGCTGGCCAAATCAGTGTCGGGAAACATTTGAAACCCATTAGTAGATTGAAATGCAGCAAACTCTGACTTACTGCACAGTACTGAGCCACCCACTGGCATATTATCATAGATTACATGCCAAATGGCCTGGTCATGGGCCCTGGTCAAAAGTAGTGCACTACATAGGGAATAGGGTACCATTTGGGATGAAGACCTGTTTTACTGTACCTTCTTCTCTCTAACTTACATGTAGCATAGTGTAATTTTGGGTTCATCCAGAATACAGTTATCAAACCACTATAACCATTAATAATGAAATAGCCTTGTCCTTGTGTCATATATTATTAGAGAAAGTTGGGTTTGCTTGTTTTCCTGTAAAGTTAGTGTCTTTGAGCTATTATATCTAGATCAAATATGTGCATGATGTGTAAAGTGTGTTGACTGCCAGAGGCTACTGTAATTAGCAGTGGTGTAAAGTATTTAGATAAAAATACTTTAAAGTACTACTTAAGTAGTTTTTGGGGGTATCAGTACTTCTTTATACTGTTTATATGTTTGGCAACTTTTACTTTACTACATTCCTAAGGAAAATAATCTACTTTTAAATCCATACATTTTCCCCAACACCCAAAAGTACTCATTACATGTTGACAGGTGGTCCAATTCACACACTTATCAAGAGAGCATACCTGGTCATCCCTACTGCCTCTGGTCTGGCGGACTCACTAAACACAAATGCTTTGTTTGTCAATTATATCTGGGTGTTGCAGTGTGCCCCTGGTTATCCCTTAATTTAATGTGAAAAATGTGTAGTCTGGTTTGCTTAATATAAGGAATTTGAAATTATTTATACTTTTACTTTTTTAATTCATTTTAGCAATTCCATTTACTTTTGATACTTAAGTAGATTTAAAACCAAATACTTTTAGACTTTTACTCAAGTCGTTTTTTACTGGCTGACTGTCACTTTCACTTGAGTCCATTTCTATTAAGGTATCCTTACTAAGTATGACAATTGAGTACTTTTTCCACCACTGGTAAATAGCCACTGGATAATCTCACTCATATTCTCATACTCCTAGAATAAATAGTTACTCATATGTGGAGGCTGTATTTGATGACAAGAACAATGCTACTTATTTTAATAAAAGGCATAATATTGTCAATTTGAATGAGCATTGATAATAGTTGTCCTTGCTTTCAAAGGTTGGCTTCAGTAATTCGATAATGATGACATTTTCAATGACATTACCAATGGCCACGACGCATTGGCTAGGTATGAAAGGGGCGTTTATGAGGGTAGGCAATAATAGGCATGGTTGAGAATAAACAGACATACACTTTCTTACATTTAGGTTAAATTGCAAGTTTCGATATTAGGCTATCCTTATCTGTTGGCAGATCATTGTAGAATGGTTTTATAACCAGGCACACAGCTATAGCCACGAGACAAAAGCCCTGAAATCGAAGGACCCACCTCCATGGCCTGTTCATCGCTCGAGCTCGTTTCGTACATTCTATCTTGTTAGACCCTCTTCATGATGTATGAAATGTATGATGATATAGCTACACATTTGCTCACCCGTGCTGAATAAGAAGCAGCGTTTGTATAACTGTGGCGGTAGCACGAGGTTTTCCCCCAACAACTGGCTAGTGGCGACACAACCAACAGAAGCAATAAAACACTGTTGCATTAGAGTAGGCTATTGCAGACACAATGACATTGAATCCCGCTCTAACCGTGTTCCCATTATAATCCTTGATAATGTTGCATTGTAACGACCGAAGGGACGATTTCATTCTTACCTCAGACGAAACAGGACGAAGTGTGTACCGTTATACGATGTTGAATCAATGTAGTTTGTAGGAGGTGCAGCAGTAGGCAGCTGTTTCTAGTGAAAAATCGCAATGTATATCTGACCGAGTTCCACTGATTTTTTGGACGGTTAGCCTACGCGAACACATCTATGTGATCGCATCTTTCAAGGCTTTAGACGCCGTTCTAAAAATTGTATCCTCAAAAGTTACACCTCAGCCATATCGACACTGGATTTGCTATTGAAATATGGTTTGTTTTCAGGGGGCTGGACTTTTACTACAGAGGCCACTCCCAAACGAACAATACTTAGTGCTCTCTCTGCCCGGTAGAAACGGATTCAATGAGACGTTTTCCATTCAAATGAAAAATATGGAAACTGTCAGAATGTATTATTTATAAAACATAACTTTTTATTATCATATATAATGACAGTGAGGGCAAAACATTTTATTGTTTAAAAAGGTGAAGATTACATACATTTTTTTATATGATATGTTTTATAAAGCTTTATAAACATTATAGCATCTTTATAAACATTTTAGTATTATTTTAGAGACAGCGCTACCGTAAAATGGTATATAAATAGTTTATAAACTGTTAACTAGGCTTATACGTTTGTGGATGGTTTATACAGCTGTAATAAACAGTAGGCAAGGTAATTATAGTCACTATTATAATAATTATTATTAATGTGTTCATTCATGTGTAATTGTGTATTTGTTATTTAGATGCAACTGATGAAGATAAGAAACACAAATAAGTATGTTCTCTGATAAATGCTGAACATTTATGTTTTGAAAATTTCCTCCCAAGTCAACAATCAAACCAATTTCCAACAATAGACTTTGTATATGGTCCCTTAATTTAAATTCATTACATGTTTAATATGTGTTTTCTATAGTAATGAGTTGTGCAACGTATTTAGGATTATTGTGTCTCTGAAGAACCACTAGATGTCTCTGCCTTTCTATTCAAAGCTGTGATAAAATGTTCCCTGCTCACATGCATGAATTCAGCAGTTCTGATTCAGGGCAGGCATGTTTTTATATGATGCAGCATACAACATGTTGACTGTCATTCTGACCCTAATTAGCTAATTTACATAAAACTGCATTCGTGATTTAAATATTGCACTGAACAAAAATATAAAAGCAGCATGCAACAATTTAAAAGATTTTACTGAGTTACAGTTCATATAAGGAAATCAGTCCATTTAAATTAATTAATTAGGCCTTAATCTATGGATTTCACATGACTGGAATACAGATATGCATCTGTTGGTCACAGATACCTTAAAAAAAAGCTGACCACCCTTTGCATCATGCAGTGCAACACATCTCCTTCGCATAGAGTTGATCAGGCTGTTGATTATGGCCTGTGGAATGTTGTCCCAATCATTTACAATGGCTGTGCAAAGTTTCTAGATATTGGTGGGAACTGGAACACTCTGTTGAATACGTTGATCCAGAGCATCCCAAACATGCTCAATGGGTGACGTGTCTGGTGAGTATGCAGGCCATGGAAGAACTGGGACATTTTCAGCTTCCAGGAATTGTGTACAGATCCTTGCAACATGGGGCTGTGCATTATCATGCTCAAACATGAGGTGATGGCGGTGGATGAATGGCACAACAATGGTCCTAAGGATCTCATCACGGCATCTCTGTACATTCATATTGCCTCCAATAAAATGTAATTGTATTCGTTGTCCGTAGCTTATGCTTGTTTGTTCACAACATTTGAGAGAAATAAGGTTTTTGTGCATATGGAACATTTCTGGGATCTTTACTTTCAGCTCATGAAACATGGGACAAAAAAACATTTATATTTGTGTCCATTGTACATCCATATCTATACGATGACTTAGTATTCCATGTCAAATTGATAAAAAAGGCCACGTGCAAAATATGACTGGCTGATTTTGGTAAAGAAACTACTTTGTAGAAAGTACCATTGTGTTCAGTGGTAATGATGAGATGCTGGGCAGTCTGCAATGATTGTGTGGATGTAGACCTATTCGTACTGTAATTGCTGCCTATCTCCCTATCGACCAAACAGATAGAATGTAAGATGAAGTTGTGTGGGCTGTATGTTTAGCTAAAACTGAAAGAGTCTTAGATGAAGTTGTGTTGGCTGTATGTTTAAACCTGACATCGACTCAGAATGTTAAATGTGGAGGTGTGTTGGCTTTGAGATCAGACAGCGCGAAGTACTTGGAGTTACTTAGTTATATCAGAGGAGGCAATAGGCACAACACATATGAGTAATACCTGCCAAGCAAAAAGAAGGCTTTATACAACATTTCTGCACTGAACAGAAAGCCAGGATTATACAGTATATCACTGGATTAGGCGAAGTGACTAAATATGCACTGTCAAGAAAATGAATCTTTTGATAAAGTAGGTACAGTCCCTATACATGTATCATAATTACAGATATTGGGATCTCTATCCAATCTACAGTTGAAGTCGGAGGTTTACATACACGTAGGTTGGAGTCATTAAAACTTGTTTTTCAACCACTAACAAACTATAGTTTTGGCAAGTCGGTTAGGACATCTACTTGGTGCATGACACAAGTCATTTTCCCAACAATTGTTTACAGACAGATTATTTCACTTCTAATTGTCACACCCTGACCTTAGTTATTTTGGTTAGGTCAGGGTGTGACGAGGTTGGTATGTGTGTTTTTCCTTGTCTAGGGTTTTTTGGGGGGTTTTGGTTTGACTAGGTAAATGTAGGTCTATGGTGGCCTGAATTGGTTCCCAATCAGAGGCAGCTGTTTATCGTTGCGCCTTGGTCTCATCGTTACGACGAACGTGACAGAATAACCAACCAAATAAGGACATACCACGCCCAATTTTTCAGTTTTTGATTTGTTAAAAAAGTTTGAAATATCCAATAAATGTCGTTCCACTTCATGATTGTGTTCCACTTGTTGTTGATTCTTCACCAAAAAATACAGTTTTATATCTTTATGTTTGAAGACTGAAATGTGGCAAAAGGTCGCAAAGTTCAAGGGGGGCAAATACTTTCGCAAGGCACTGTATATACCACCCTACCTTGTAACAACACAACTGTTTGGCTCAATCGCATTGAGAAGGAAATACATTCCACAAATTAACTTTTAACAAGACACACCTGTTAATTTAAATGCATTCCAGGTGACTACCTCATGAAGCTGGTTGAGAGAATGCCAATAGTGTGCAAAGCTGTCATCAAAGCAAAGGGTGGCTACTTGAAGAATCTCAAATATAAAATAAATTTTGATTTGTTTAATACTTTTTTGGTGATTATATATGTGTTATTTCATAGTTTTGATATCTTCACTATTGTAGAAAATAGTCAAATTTAAAGAAAAACCATGGAATGAGTATACCTAAATAAATCAGAGACAGTGTCACCAGCAAAGCAGCCATTCAGTTGTGTTGTGACAAGGGGTGGTATACATAAGATAACCCAATTTGGTAAAAGACCAAGTCCATATTATGGCAAGAACAGCTCAAATAAGCAAAGAGAAATGACAGTCCATCATTACTTTAAGACATGAAGGTCTGTCAATGTGGAACATTTCTTCAAGCGCAGTCTCAGAAATCATCAAGCGCTATGATGAAACTGGCTCTTATGAGGACCGCCACAGGAAAGGAAGACCCAGAGTTACCTCTGCTGCATAGGATACGTTCACTAGAGTTAACTACACCTCAGATTGCAGCCTAAATAAATGCTTCCGAGAGTTCAAGTAACAGACAAAACTCAAAATCAACTGTTCAGAGGAGACTGTGTTAATCAGGCCATCATAGTTGAATTGCTGCAAAGAAACCCCTACTAAAGGACACCAATAATAAGAACAGACTTGCTTGGGCCAAGAAACACGAGCAATGGACATTAGACTAGTGGAAATCTGTCCTTAGGTCTGATGAGTCCAAATGTGAGATTTTTGGTTCCAACCACCTTGTCCTTGTGAGACGCAGAGTAGGTGAATGGATGATCACCGCATGTGTGGTTCCCACCATGAAACACAGAGGAGGAGGTGATGGTGTGGGAGTTGCTTTGCTGGTGACACTCAGTGATTTATTTAGAATTCAAGGCACACTTAACCAGCATGGCTACCACAGCATTCTGCAGCGATACGTCATCCCATCTGGTTTGCGCTTAGTGGGACTATCAGTTGTTTTTAAACAGCACAATGACCCAACACAACTCTGGGGTGTGTAAGGGCTATTTGACCAAGAAGGAGAGTGATGGACTCCTGCATCAGATGACCTGGCCTCCACAATCACCCGACCTCAACCCAATTGAGATGGTTTGGGATGAGCTGGACTGCAGAGTGAAGGAAAATCAGCCAACAAGTGCTCAGCATATGTGGGAACTCCTTAAACTGTTGGAAAAGCATTCCAGGTGAAGCTGGTTGAGAGAATGCCAAGAGTGTACAAAGCTGTCATCAAGGCAAGGGTGGCTACTTTGAAGAATCTAAAATATAACATATTAAACACTTTTTGGTTACTAGATGATTCCATGTGTTAATTTCATAGTTTTGATGTATTCACTATTATTCTACAATGTAGAAAGTAGTAAAAATAAAGATAAACCCTGGAATGAGGTGTGTCCAAACTTTTGACTGGTACTGTATATATTGAGTGATGTCGTAACACAGATGAACAGGTTAGATAGTGTTGTTTATTGCCAGAGTAAAGCAACTTCTAAACTAGGCAAATGTACTGTAGCTGGACATATGCTGTTTCTGGCATAGTACACAATATGTTCCAGATGAGATAACCTCATATGACTCATATTAGATCATATTTATATGCTGAATATTAATTTGAATATGTATATAAATTAATCATTTATATTTTTTTATCAAAAGGACATGATGGATTATGCTGCACAAATCTTAATGAGAAGAAGGAGAAGAACCTAAAAAGTTGGTAATGTAAATTAAGAGTAATATTTTCAGTTGCATATGAAATCGTTTAAAATATGCATAATCAGCATATGATATCTTCCACTATCTTAACATATTAGTTTAGCAGGAGACATTAGAACCTAAAATGTGTTAATTAAGAAATGTTCTTTATAATATTCATAATACTTTAAACGTTGACAAATTAAGTAATCAGTCTTCTTATACTATCAAGGAATAACTCAATACTGTCAAGCCTGCTTCTGCTCTTTCTAGGCGCCAGGTTCCCCAGCATTACGCACACCTGCTTTCCCCTGTCATCAGGCGCATTGGACTCACCTGGACTCAATCACCTGTCATTACCTCCCCTATATTTGTCTGTTACCCCGCTCTGTTCCCTGCTTCAGCATTGATTGTCATATGTCCATATGTATACTCGCGTGCTGACGCTGTTCCGATTAAAATTTTAACTCCCCGTACCAGCTTCTCTACGCCAGCGTCGGTCCTTAAAAATACGAGTGATACGTTTAGGTATTTAATAAAAACAAATAAAATGTTTAACAAACAAACAAACAAATTGATTGCATCAATTGCATCAATAAACATAATGTGAAAATAAATACTGTACATGTCACACAGAGTATATGATGATATGAAGATCTTATATCTCTTTCAATGAACATCCCTTTAATTGACAATCTATACATCAGGTCTCCTTTATAAACTATATTCAATTAATTAATTCAATAATTACAATTAATTTTCAGTTATGGAAAATAAAATTGTAATATGGGCAAATCATCCAAATATATACATTTTTTTGAAGGGGTACATTTCAAGTTCAATGTATCTTGTATTTTCTGTCATGTTGGAGTGGATAGCTTTTTTTCCAACTTAAAAATACAAATACCTCGTCTGTCTGTCCCCCTCCGTAACATACTGTACAACTAGTATTGCAACTTGGAAAGGGTGATACAAACAGGGTTCGTGTCAATTCCATTTAAATTCAGTCAATTAATGAACTGAAATAAACTGAAGTTTACAGATGTAGGATTTTAATTTGATCACCCTGTTGTTGCAGGAAATCTTTTAAACTACAGCCTTCAAGGGTTAGTTATTTCAACTTAAAAATGTCAGACTTTATTTGGCCTAACACATTTTTTTTTATCAACTCCGGCTAAAATGTCCATTAATTATAATCCACACAATAAATGACATGTCCGGTTGCTGACAGATTATTTTCCTGTTTTGAGAAACTGGTCAAACATCTGTACTTCCTGAATTCACTCATTACAAGTGATGAAAACTAATAGATTCTACTATTTCTCTAAGAAATGATTGACTGATGATTAATAATTTACAGTAGGAACAATGTACTTTAAGGGTCAAGTCCTGACTTGAGATCTGCACACTTAAAAAACACTGAGAATCTCACTGCCGATAGACTGCCAATAGGTACTTATGACAGTGGGAGGCCGTTCCTTGTCTTGCTAGAACAAAAGAGGTACCTGCTGCGTGCCGATCCAGTAGTGACAAACTTACCATTTCTACATGTAGAATCGCGATGCTCATCAGTGCCAACAAATTTACTTTGAGCCAATCAGAGAGCACGAACACCCATTTGGGAAAATCAACAGGAGTGACAACAAGTGACAACATTTTCTCCGTATATCCACAGATGAGCCAGTCACACTTCATATACAATGTAGGCTATGGAATGGTAGCTAGGTAAGTGTACAGACACAATGCATACAACACTAAATAATTATTGGAAGCTAGCTAACCACTTTATCTAGTATTGACATTTGTCACGTCTAGGTCACCAGACTGCTGAGTATTACGCACACCTGTCACCATAGTCACGCGCACCAGCGCTTATTGACACTCACCTGGACTCACCTCCTTGAATACCTGCCCTATTTATGCCACTCCCTTTGGTTCCTTCCCCAGGCATTATTGTTTCTGTTTCATGTCGGTGCACTGTTAGTGTTTCTTGTTTTGTTCATGTTTGTTTATTTATTAAATATATTCACTGCCTGAACTTGCTTCCTGACTCTCAGCGTACATCGTTACGACATTATAATTAAATCACAATGAATTAGCTAGTTTCCATGAAACAGCTGCCTGTGTTAGCTGCGGAGTTAGTGCGGTGTCCTTAGCTAGTGTGCTAGCTATGCTAACGTTAGCTAGCTAGCTAAACTTTTGGCTATGAGCTGGCACTGGCTGTATGTAGGGTGTCCACCCACATTGGGCAAATTGCACTTTGGTGATGACGTTTCACTTATGTTATAAAATGCATTTTATCAAGACAAATATGATTCTTCATGTTCTGAATCATTCAGTGGGGTCTTTTTCAAGCATACTGTATCATTAACATTGTATCCAAAAAGTCAGATTTCTTAACCTAATACAACTGTTAATGAGCACTGAGCTCTGCTGAAACTTTTGAGAATTTTAAAGTGTATTTGTGGTTGTCTTCCAAGTGCTGAATTAAATGTAAAAGGCTTTGAAAATAAAGAGCTTGCAGTACACTCAGTGCTCTGTTGACATGTCACAGAGTAATAATGTTGACATACGCTTGTTAATTTGAGAAGTCTTTGAAAAGAATAGGAACTTTGCATTTATATGAACAGTGTTTACTAAAATATGAAAATACTACTTGTCAAGTTTCAAAATGTATATTTATCTTACCTCTATATTGTATTATGTCATCTGGATTTTAAAAGGAAGATGACGAGTTTAATGGTAAGCCTGTTATGTAGCCTTAATTCTCGCACAGCATCCAGCCTAGATGATGCAATGCTATTTTCCAGATTTTTTACCTATTTTTTTCTCTGGCCTCCATTGATTTAGTCAGCCTAATTTTATCCATCCTACAAGGATAAAATCTCCAATAAGCTTTGAACAGATTATGATAGAGACATGAGGTTTAGACCATTTTTGTTGTTGTTGGGGTTTGTATAAATAATTAACATATTATTTTACCCATTGGTCAAAAGATGCGTTTTGATTGGACACCCTACAGTATGTGATTATGGTGAGTAAATGAAATGGTTTCTTCGTCATCTTGCTAGGTAGTTATCTAGCTGTGGCCATCTGGCTAGTATCAACAAGGGCTTTCTACAATATAGCAACATTAGCACTGCAGCTAACATTGGAATCTAGACCATAAGGAACGCACACGGACATGTATTGCCAAACAATGCTACTGCCACCTTCTGGTTTGGAGTATTTTATCAAGGCTGAGTGGCTGACGACTTCAAGGTCTTTGCTGTGTTAACACTAAAGATATTCACTGCCGACACTCTGTTCCGAGGTGTTAAGTACTGTCGGCAGGCAAACGTTTGACAATCCTACCGGTGTGTTTGAGCTTTAACTAACATTTTCTTTAACAGACTTGAAGTCTCCCATTGACCTGAATCCATCTCAAGTTAACATTTGGCTCTTACTGAAAAACCAAGAGAATGGTTTCTCTCTCTAAAGTGGAGGAACTGAGAACACTGTTACTAAACAATTACTATGAATATCTACTGTAAGTTGAAGCCAGACTATTTGACGATCATAACAGAGATTCAGCTTCTTTTTTTTTCACAATCCAGGACAGAACCGTGGCCAAAACTGCATTACTGTATTAACGTACAGTCCATGACTCATGACATCAAGCAACAACTGTAAAAGTGCAATGATACCGTTTTTCACACTACTGGTCTAGACCAAGCAGAGCCACGCTGAACTGCTCTGACCTGTTTGCACATCCACCTTAGTTGCTTAAACCGTACTGGAAAGGACAATGTGAGAAGAAAATATCCAAGCCAGCCCAGTGCTGTTCAGGTTGGCCCTATAGTGTGAATAGGGTATGACTGTGCTTCTGTCTGGGGGCTGTTATGATGAACACTGTCATACGCATGTAGCTAGAGCTGTCCATTATTTTAATCAAATAGGAAGACTATGGTAATTCAAGTCATTCAGGAAGCTGTTTGATGCTCTTTATTATTCCACAAGATCCCAATACTTAGACCCTCAGTGGTCTTAGCGAGCCCACTATACCTCTGTTCTTCATGCTTCAGGGCAACGCACGCAGACAGGCAAGTTCAATCAAATAAATACACTGTTGTTCGTTCAAGCTTCGCAGTGTAGTAGTCCTCTCAGTTCAGTGCACCGGGGAGGTACTGTCTGTAGTAGGATGTCATCCACTCACTGTTCCACGTGGTCAGAGGAGACCTGTTTGTCTACTCATGTCATGTTCCCCTTTGTGTTACTGTACCTCTGGCTCCCTGGCTCATACCGATACACAGGGTTGTGTCCATTAGGGCACACCGTAGGGAAAACGGGAGACAAAAACAAGCATTAATTAGTGGACGAGCTCAGATAGTACCACCCTGATTCACTCAGTTTCTGCCATTTTCTTTCATTCTCTGCCTACTGAACACGACCCTGGTGTCACGATCCAGGAATCAGTATGGGGCGAAGAGTATAGAGCCGGTGGTGGGCCGGATGGGCCCTGGAGCAGCCCGGAGGAAGGAGCCCATGGAGCCCATAGAGCCTGGGAGGCCAGCAGTCTGAAAGATAGAGGAGTTGGGCCGCGGGTGCAAGGTGATAGAGGGGACAGTGGTGGGGCAGAAGGGGTTGGAGAGGAAAGCAGCAGGGGAGATAGGCTTCACCAGGTCCTTCTGAAGAGCCAGCTTTGCCTGAAGGAGAGAAGAGGATAGGATAGGATAGGATGGGAGAGGAGAGGAGTTAAATGAGAAAGCAAATCTATTGATAATGCAATTAGCTACAAAAACAAGCCATTATTTTCAATGAGCATAAAGGCCCCTCTTTTAGCCCACTGATGCATCAATATTCCTAAACGCTTTTTTAAGAAACTGCCAATAAATGTATTAACAATTCATCCCTGAAGTCGAATCAACTTTTCTTGAGGGGCTTTGATTAGGAACATATATGATACATACGGCTAGGACTGTGGAGCTGCGTTGTTGTTTGTTGTAAGGGCTGTATTTGGGTTTCATCGGTTTCCCAGCCACTCTGTCCTTGTGCCTTCTGCTGGAGATGTGCTGACAAAATACAACAAAAAAGGTCAGTGACGTAACTGTGTGTGAATCCTTATGGGCCCTGATCAAAGGTGGTGCACTATAAAGGGTATAGGGTGCCATATGGGACATGCATTTTGGTGAGCCAATTATAAAAAGCCTGTAAGGTCCCCTCAAGCTGTAACAAGACAACAAGCACTGCATACTTGAGTTCCCAAAGTGAAATCAATTTGACATGTAAAAAAAATATATTTAGAGGTGAATTCAAGGATTTGAAATAAGTCATTTCCTAGAATGTGTTTTCCCCAATTCCCCCTCTGACCATACTGTATTGTGATTGACCTAATATTGGCACCAGGAAATCTCACAAATCTTGCATGCGCGCTGGCTGCTGATCAGCTAAGATTTATTTATTCATTTGTGCACAAGAAAATTAAAGAGAGGTAAAAACCCAAGGGTCTTGAAAGGCCTGTGACAAGACCCTATGGTGTACCTGTTTGAGCTGTATTTCTGAGTTGACGTGGACGTCACAGATCTCACAATAGAATGTCTTGTTCTGCAGTCCGGAGCCTTTCAGCACGGTGGTGGCCTGGACTTTGAGCTTTGAGCCCGGTCTGGGATAGGCCTTAATTGGGCCTGCGCCGTTCCTCGCCTCAAGCATAGTTTTGTGTTTCGAACCTTCAGGGGAGAGAAGAAAGGGCAAAAACATAATTAAATATATTGCACATGGAAAATACCATAAATAAAACATAAAAAGAACACTATTTAATTTGTTTGGTTTAAAAGTAGAACAGATTTTGTTTTCCCATCCAAAATGTTCATTGGTCAGTTTGAGATCCAATAGTGTTTCTCTGACCTGGGTATTACGTCTGACTTCACTATAACTACATAACAGCCATACGTGTCAATGTTAGCTAACAAACATCTGACATATTGAGCCCATATGCAAGCCCCCCTCCCCCTCCCAACACACACACGCACTCCTCGGGAGGAGTAACACTAACGTTAACACGGCGGTCGAGCAAACAGAAACAGATGCTGGAACACACCTGTGTTGTGGGCCTCCAGCTGTGATAGAGAGTTGACGGCCACTTTGCAAAGCGAACAGTACAGGAGCTTTTTGGCTTTTTCCTCCTCCTCCGACTCTGGCGTGGGCTGAGTTGCTGTAGCAGCGGCAGTGTTGGGGGCCGTGAGCACAGGCTTGGTGCTGATGCTGCCACTGCTCTTCATAACAGGCCCCTGTAGTTGTACTTGTGTAGCTGATGGGGGGCTGGCAGGCGTGGGATCACATAGGACGGGATTACAGGGACTGGGGACGGCCATGGCTGTTAAAGCTGCCAGGGAGGAGGAGGTGGAGATGACGGGGACGAAAGAATTTGGAGAAGCCAAGGTTTTATCTGCCGTGCTAGGAGGCACTGCGACTTGTTCTGAGATCAAGAAAGAAAGAGGGAGGGAGAGAGGGAGAGGGAAAAAGAGAGAGACACAACATCTGACAGTTAGTCTCGGAGCGTTAACAATATTACAACTTTTGGTGACACATTCCCTTATATTTTTATTTTGATGTGTTGCGTAAGAGTTTGATCCCTGGGGGATCAGTTGAGTAGCAGTAGCAGGATCGAGCTATTGGCCAGTGGTGTTTTCTGTATCTTTATCTCTCTCTCTCTTGTGTGTGTGTGTGTGTGTGTGTGTGTGTGTGTGTGTGCGTGTGTGTGTGTGTGTGTGTGTGTGTGTGTGTGTGTGTGTGTGTGTGTGTGTGTGTGCGTGCGTGCATATGTGTGTGCTTCAATATGGCCCTCTGTCAATGTTACAGAGCCTAGTTGTCAAACTATTGTCCCCTCTATTGTGACACTGAGACGCCCTGTCCCTCCACCCACTCAGAACCATGTACTGTACCAGAACACTATGGAGGACATTGCCACAAGGTAAGGTGCCTGAACTCTTGCTCACACCCACAGTCCCACACCATCCCTCCACCCGTCCTTTCCTTCCACCCTTTCTCACACACAACAACGCCCTGCATTAGGAACGCACTGTAGCTTTTTCCATGAATGTAATTTTGCATTTGTGATCCTCTCAGAAAGTTGTGTAGTATTCTCTTCAGAGAATAGTGCTCTCTTTACACCAATTATACCAGCAGGCTCTATGACATCTACAAGCTACACGCCACTACACTGGTCTATTGTCACGACTTCTGCCGAAGTCGTTGCCTCTCCTTGTTCGGGCGGTGCTCGGCGTTCGATGTCACCAGTCTTCTAGCCATCATTGATCCATTTTTCATTTTCCATTGGTTTTGTCTTGTCTTCCCACACACCTGTTTTCAATCCCATTCATTACCTGTTGTGTATTTAACCCTCTGTTTCCCCTCATGTCTTTGTCAGAAATTGTTTTATTGTCAGTGTTGTTTAGTTGTTGTGTTTGGTGCGCGACGGGTCCTCGTACCCATGTTTTTTCATGTTTGTACGTTTTAGTGTTATGGAGCATGTTCTGTGGACATTTATTAAAATACTCCATTTACACTCCATTTTGGAGCGCCTGACTTCCCTGCCACCTATACACACGGCGTTGACATCTATATTTGGTCTAAACTAGCATTTGAAAGTCTTCATTAAACCTTGCTTCATTAACTCTGATTTTCACAAAAACTCTTCTATGTACTCTTTGAAGACAGTTTGTAAAGTTAACATAACATTTCCTAAGATAAGGTTATTAAATACATTTGGGTGGCAATGTGTATCTACACCAACCGGGTCAATAGAGCAGTAGCTAGCAAGGATTAATTATATTAGCATCCCAAAGCAACACATTCATTCATTAAACACAAAAATTGGTAAGAAAATGAATACATAAAAGTATACCAGTTACATTTAAGGACCAAAAATTAGATTGGCACATGGTTTATGATCGCTGCAGCTGTACATAGTCCATCTGTAAATAGCCCACCCAATCTACCTCATCCCCATACTGTTTTTATTTACTTTTCTGCTCTTTTGCACA
This sequence comes from Oncorhynchus kisutch, assembly GCF_002021735.2. NCBI lineage: Eukaryota > Metazoa > Chordata > Actinopteri > Salmoniformes > Salmonidae > Oncorhynchus > Oncorhynchus kisutch. The sequence goes on along the minus strand of NC_034199.2, from coordinate 31,941,035 downwards.
CCAGTATCTCTACTTGCACATCATCATCTGCTCATTTATCACTCCAGTGTTAATCTGCTAAATTGTAATTCTTCACTACTATGGTCTATTTATTGCCAACCTCCTCATGCCTTTTGCACACACTGTATAGAGACTTAATTTTTTTTACTGTGTCATTGACTTGTTTATTGTGCTATTGGCTTGTTTATTGTTTACTCCATGTTGTTCCATGTGTAACTCTGTGTTGTTGTCTGTGTCACACTGCTTTGCTTTATCTTGGCCAGGTTGCAGTTGTAAATGAGAACTTGTTCTCAACTAGTCTACCTGGTTAAATAAAGGTGAAATAAAAAAATTGAAAATGAACTGATAGACAAAACAACACATGATTCAAACCTTCATTTTTCAATTTAAATTATTACACAACATTCTTGCAATCAATAGTATGTTATGTATATGGGGGACACAACCATCCCAGCTCTGCTGATTTTGCTGGGAAGAGACAGAATCATTAGATCACTTGTTTTGGTCCTGCCTATAGTATGTAGCTTGTTTCTGGTCACAGGTTCAGGAATGTCTGAAAAATACCAAACATCCAGCTAGGCAGTCTGTGACTCCGACTAACAGTCATTGGATGTGACTCTGTGAAAAGACACTGGCTATGTCCCACATGGCACCCTATTCCCTATAAAAAAATACATAGAGCTCTTGTCATAAGTAGTGCACTAAACGGGGAATAGGGTGCCATTTGGGACACAGTCACAGAATATTAAGGAGTAGTATCACTGGCTCTGGATCATTACAGAACTTGAACCTAATCTCTGAAGGAGTGACTTTCTGTCTGTGGTCCAAATGGTACCCTATCCCACTACTTTTGAACAGGGTCATATGGGCCCTGCTCAATAGTAGTGCACTATATAGGGAATAGGGTTCCATTTGGGATGCAGATTCTGAAACCCTCTTACCTGCAGTTTGGACCCCAGGAAGAGTAGATGCTGCCTTGGCAACATCTAATGGGGATCCTAAATAGCTCCTAATGGGCTCTCCCCTGATGTGAGGCCAGACAGTGTGACTTAAAAAAATATCAAGATCCAACAGAAATTAGTGCAAATGTACATTTTAAAACATATTGGTTTAGATTTGAAGCTTTCTTTTCTGCCTTGGTTGGTAACACATGCATGTGGTCTATTCCGACGGTATTCATCTATACATGATAGATATTAGATATTATCGTCTTTCCCCTATAGGCTACTCCCACAAAGAAACTTGTAATTATTAAATGAAAAAAAAAATGGATGTGGTTTAACTACTTTATCCCAGTGAGCAAAACTGGTTGAAATGCATGGCAATGAGCATGGCACTTGTTACACTAATGCCTGTTAATGAGTCATTCAATTGGTTAAGGCATTTGTCAGAGTTAATTTAATGAGAAAAACACTTATTCCAAAGACACATACAGTACACACATGTACACACATGCACACACGTGCATGCACACACACACACACACACACACACACACACACACACACACACACACATACCGCACAAAGCATGCAATGACACAAGATAACACTCAAGGCTAGAGCATGGAGAGGAATGGATGACACACAAGAGCTAAAGTTTCCACATACCTGGTTGGTCAGAGTTGCTGCCCATGACATTGCTGGTCAAGGTGGTGGAGGTTGTGGTGGTGATTGTCTTTGTACTGTCCAGGGGAGGAGGAAATGGAGGAGGAGGAAGGGAACTCTTAGGCGGCTTATTCTTGGTGTTCTCCTGTGCTTTGAGCTTCTTGGCATGTTTACTGCCTTTGTAGTGTGCCTCGGCTTGGCTCTGCAGAGGGAGAACAAATGAACCATGCAATCAGGCTCGTTTCTCACACAACAGGTCTCAGTCATGGACTGCAATCACATCGCATCACATAGGACAAACACACACACACACACACACACACACACACACACACACACACACACACACACACACACACACACACACACACACACACACACACACACACACATACACACATACACACACACACACACACACACACACACACACACACACACACACACACACACACACACACACACACACACACACACACACACACACACACACACACACACACACACTTCAATCACAGCTTTCAATAGATAGGCCCAATCAGAGGGAAAATTAGAGAGATGTTTGATTGGATCAGGATGTTAGGGCGGATCAGGATGTTAGGATTTTCATATGGCCAATGGGAAGAAGTAGTGTGTGTGTGTGTGTGTGTGTGAGAGAGAGAGAGGGAGAAAGAGAGAAAAAGAGAGACAAAGAGAGAGAGCGAGAGAGAGGTTTAGACAAAATAATTCATGATAAGAAAAATGAACAAGAAATGGATTCTAGTGAGTGAGCAAAGAGCATTTTGGAGACTGATAGTTTTAAATTGGTTTGATTGTACACTCTATATGCTGGATATATGTGGAAAATGACTACAACACACTCAGTGAATCTTTATGTTGATTTAGGAGTTGAGTGGAATGGGATATCACCTCACCTCAAGGTGGTCTGGTGCATTGAGTCGCTATAGGTTAATAGCTATATTTTACCAATCTTGTTTCTCACATCCTGTCCTTGCACAAACAATCATTAGAAGTAATTCATATTGAACCATGGTCCTCTTCTCTGAGGTGGAACATTCCTGTCTTTTTTACATTTAAAGGTTTGTGGTCCTCTTCATCACACATATAAACCATGCTGCTATGGAAAGGTGTATTAATTGAGGAGCAAACTGAAGTGAAGATATCCCTGTGGCTATAACATTTACAGAAAACATCTAGGTATCCATGGAAACTCAGAACCTCCAATCCTGGAGTGAGAAATCTTTAGAAAAAGTCACTGATCTGAGGACACATGAGTCACTAGTGACATGAGATTATATCTGTGACTCAAGGGTTGCATCCCAATTGCCACCCTATTCCTTATATAGTGCATTACTTTTGAATAGAGCACTATGTGCCCTGGTTAAACAATTGTGCCCTTAATAGGAAATAGGATGCTATTTGGAATACAGACAAGATGACTCACCCATATTGCCATGAGACAACCAGTCAGATGAAACACCAGAGAAAATGGAAAATCAAGAATGTTTTCTCTGTCATAGATAAAATGAGACACTGGGTTTTTCTCAATATGTGTACTACTGTGCTCCACACTCATTCTCTGAGTGCATTCTCTGAGGATGTTCTCTAGAGTACGTTCTTGTGAGGACGAGAGTGTGGAGAACGGATAAAACATTACAATTGAGAAGCACTCGCACTTTCCCTACGGTATAACCTCACGCTGTAACCTCCCCATTCACTGAACCTCCTTCCCGCCAAGACAATGGCAATAGAAACAAAACAAGATATACACAAAGAACAAGTTGAATGTCATAATTATCTGCTAGTTACAGTTGAAGTCGGAAGTTTACATAGGCTTAGGTTGGAGTCATTAAAACTTGTTTTTCAACCACTCCACAACTTTATTGTTATCAAACTATAGTTTTGGCAAGTCAGTTAGGATATCTACTTTGTGTATCACACAAGTAATTTTTCCAACAATTGTTTAGAGACAGATTATTATTTCACTGTATCACAATTCCAGTGGGTCAGAATTTTACATACACTAAATTGACTGTGCCTTTAAACAGATTGGAAAATTCCAGAAAATTATGTTATGGCTTTAGAAGCTTCTGATAGGCTAATTGACATCATTTGAGTCAATTGGAGGTGTACCTGTGGATGTATTTCAAGGCCTACCTTCAAACTCAGTGCCTCTTTGCTTGACATCATGGGAAAATAAAAATAAATCAGCCAAGACCTCAGAAAAGAAATTTGTTGACCTCCACAAGTCTGGTTCATCCTTGGGAGCAATTTCCAAATGCCTGAAGGTACCACATTCTTCTGTATAAAAAATAGTACGCAAGTATAAACACCAAGGGACCACGCAGCCGTCATACCACTCAGGAAGGAGATGTGTTCTGTCTCCTAGAGATGAACGTACATTGGTGCAAAAAGTGCAAATCAAACCCAGAACAACAGCAAAGGACCTTGTGAAGATGCTGGAGGAAACAGGTACAAAGTATCTAAATCCACAGTAAAACGAGTCCTATATCAACATAACCTGAAAGGCCGCTCAGCAAGAAAGAAGCCACTGCTCCAAAACTGCCATAAAAAAGCCAGACTACGGTTTGAAACTGCACATGGTGACAAAGATTGTACTTTTTGGAGAAATGTCATCTGGTCTGATGAAACAAAAATAGAACTGTTTGGACATAATGACCATCGTTATGTTTGGAGGAAAAAGGGGGAGACTTGCAAGCCGAAGAACACCATCCCAACCGTGAAGCACGGGGGTGGCAGCATCATGTTGTGGGGGTGCTTTGCTGCAGGAAGGACTGGTGCACTTTACAAAATAGATGGCATCATGAGGACGGAAAATGTTGTGGATATATTGAAGCAACATCTCGACATCAGTCAGGAAGTTAAAGCTTGGTCGCAAATGGGTCTTCCAAATGGACAATGACCCCAAGCATACTTCCAAAGTTGTGGCAAAATGGCTTAAGAACAACAAAGTCAAGGTATAGGAGTGGCCATCACAAAGCCCTGACCTCAATCCCATAGAAGATTTGTGGGCAGAACTGAAAAAGCGTGTGCGAGCAAGGAGGCCTACAATCCTGACACACCCAACTTATTGTGGGAAGCTTGTGGAAGGCTACCTGAAACGTTTGACCCAAAGTTAAACAATTTAAAGGCAATGCTACCAAATACTAATTGAGTGTATGTAAACTTCTGACCCACTGAGAATCTGATGAAAGAAATAAAAGCTGAAATAAATCATTCTCTCTACTGTTATTCTGACATTTCACATTCTTAAAATAAAGTGGTGATCCTAATTGACCTAAGACAGGGAATTTTTTACTCTGATTAAATATCAGGAATTGTGAAAAACTGAGTTTACATGTATTTTGCTAAGGTGCATGTAAACTTCCGACTTCAACTGTATATGTGAATCGTAATAATCTACCTAGCCAGCTAGTTTAACAGACAAAAATGACCAAAAAACGAATGTTATGCAAGGTAGATGTCAATTCTTCACTGGTAGCTAGCTAGCTAACCATTCTTCATGGCTATCTGACAAGCTAACAGTAGTAGGTAGCCAGTTAGCCATATTGACATACTTGCAATCCACGCACACTACAGTGGGTATTGTGGGCGGGTAAATATGCATTTTCTGTACTTGACACACATGTGCTTTGCTTTTCAACTAGCTAAAAGCTAGCTAGTTGGAGTCTGTGTGTACTTCCGTTTGTACTACCGCATGGTAAAGCAACACACAAGTTGAAAATGATTTTAATTTTACATTTATTTAACTAGGCAAGTCAGTTAAGAACAAATTCTTATTTTCAATGATGGGATGCAGTGCTTTAGACCGCTGCGACACTCGGGAGCCCCAATATTGAACGCATGCGGTACACAAAAACGAACCACGGCCTGACTTCCGCTGGAATGCAAAGAGTTTGATGCATCTGGTGGACGAGGCATCATACTCTGACTCTCGTGTGCTCCAATTTGCATGCTCAGAGCACGGTAGGACACATTTTGAGGAACACCCACTGTGTGTACACACTGTTCGAATGGAAAAGGTGTCTAAAGATAATTAAGATCTTAAATTGCCTAGAGATTTGCTTTCCTGATAGAAGGGAGAACACTGAAGAAAAAGGCCAATATGTTGCAGATGCAGTGAACAAGTAAACCTTTATGTTACTTACAGTAGGTGTAGTTGTCAATTAATTAATTCCTGATTAGAGTGAGGACACACTAGAAAAAGTATTATTACATACAATAATAGTGTAGACGCCTTTCTGTTTCTACAGTATCAGCCGGTGTCAGAGGAAGGCCCTACAAATTGTCAAAGACTCCAGCCACCCTAGTCATAGACTGTTCTATCTGCTACCGCACGGCAAGCGGTACCGGAGCGCCAAGTCAAGGTCCAAAAAGCTTCTTAACAGCTTCTACCCCAAGCCATGAGACTCCTGAACAGCTAATCAAAGGGCTACCCAGACCCTCTTTTACGCTGCTGATACTCTCTGTTTATTATCTATACATAGTCCCTTTAACTCTACCTACATGTACATATAACCTCAATTACCTCAATTGCCCCCTCACATTGACTCTGTACGGTACTCCCTGTATATAGCCTCGCTTGTTATTTTACTGTTGCTGTTTAATTATTTGTTACTTTTATTTTCTATTGATCTATTTTATACTTAACACTTATAATTTTTTTCTTAACTTCTTAATGCATTGTTGGTTAAGGGCTTGTAAGTAAGCATTTCACTGTAAGGTTGTATTCGGCGCATGTGACAAACGCAATTGTATTTGATTTGATTTGATTACTTGTTTTTGTTGTAAATTCTATTTCTGTATTACTCCATACCTGAGGTCAAATACACTATATATACAAAAGTATGTGGAGACCCCTTCAAATAAGTGGATTTGGCTATTTCAGCTACACCTGTTGCTGACAGGTGTATAAAATCGAGAAAACAGCCATGCAATCTCCGTAGACAAACATTGGGAGTAGAATGGCCTTACTGAAGAGCTCAGTGACTTTCAATGTGGCACCATCACAGGATGCCACCTTTCCAACAATTTAGTTTGTAAAATGTCTGCCCTGCTACAGCTGCCTGGTCAACTGTAAGTGCTGTTATTGTGAAGTGTTAATGTTTAGCAGCAACAATGGCTCATCCGCAAAGTGGTTACACAAGCTCAAAGAACGGGACCGCCGAGTGCTGAAGCGCGTAGCTTGTAAGAATCGTCTGTCCTCGGTTGCAACACTCATTACCGACTTCCAAACTGCCTCTGGACGCAATGTCAGCACAATAACTGTTTGTTGGGAGCTTCATGAAATGGGTTTCCATGGCCGAGCAGTCACACACGTCATTGGACTCCCTAGAGTGATGAATCAAGCTTCACCATGTGGCAGTCCGACGGATGAATCTGGTTTTGGCAGATGCCAGGAGAACACAACCTGCCCCAATGGAGAGTACCAACTGTAAAGTTTGGTGGAGGAGGAATAATGGTATAGGTGTCACACCCTGATCTGTTTCACCTGTCTTTGTGCTTGTCTCCAACCCCCTCCAGGTGTTGCCCATCTTCCCCATTATCTCCTGTGTATTTATACCTGTGTTCTCTGTTTGTCTCCTGCCAGTTCATTTTGTTAATAAAAACCTACCAGCGTTTGTTTTCCTGCTCCTGCCTGTTTCTTGCTCCTGTTTTCTAGTCCTTCCCGGTTTTGACCGTTCTGCCTGCCCTGAGACTGCCTGACATTTTGTACTTTACCCCACCGTAATGGATTATTGAACCCTGCCTTCTCTGACCCTGAGACTGCCTGCAATTCTGGACCCTTTACACCCTCTCTGGATTAATGACCACTGCCTGCCTTGACCTGTCGTTTGCCTGCCCCTGTTTTGGAATTAAACTTTGTTTCTTCGACACTGTCTGCATCTGGGTCTTACCTTAAATTGTGATAGTACGAACTGACCATGACTGACCCAGCAGACTCGGACCAGATCCGCAAAGCCCTCACCTCCCAAGAAGCCATCATTGGAAGGCACGAGGAGTTGCGTCACGACCAAGCATTGAACACATTGCTGGAGCAATTCCGTGGGTTGTCTACTAGGCAGCAGCGAGATGATCCAGTTCCTGCTCATTAAGTCTCCTCAGGTTCCCGTGGTATTGGGATTCTCCAGGCTCCAGCGACACAATCCCCTCATTGACTGGTCTGCCAGTGACATCATGGGCTGGAGCCCGTTCTGCCACGCCCACTGCCTGAAGTCAGCGCAGGCTGTTCCGGGACTTCTTCCTGGGGCCTCGGAGGTTTCCCCGGACCTCTCCACCATTCCCGTGGAGTACCAGGACCTCTGGGAGGTGTTCAGTAAGGCCCGGGCCACTTTGTCGCCGTACTGACCCTGTGACTGCAGCATTGGTATTCTTCTAGGCACCACTCCACCCTTTCGGACGACTGTACTCTCTGTTGGGTCCGGAGACCAAGGCTATGGAGACCTACATTGTGGACTCCCTAGCTCCAGTAAGACCTTCATCCGTCTTACTGCCTCCCCCGCCGCGCAGGGTTCTTCTTTGTGGAGAAGAAGGACAAAACCCTGCACCCTTGCATTGACTACCGAGGTCTCAATGACATCACAGTGAAAAAACGCTACCCTCTACTTCACCTCCTCTGCATTCGAGCCGCTCCAGGGGCCCACCATGTTCTCCAAGCTGGACCTACGGGAGGGGGACGAGTGGAAGACTGCCTTCAACATGGCCAGCGGCCACCACGAGTACCTTGTCATGCCCTTTGGCCTTACCCTGCTATGTTCCAGGCTCTGGTTAATGATGTTCTCTGCTACATGTACGGTTCATTTTCGTCTAACTCAATGACATCCTTGTCTTCTGGGATAAATCATCACTGCAGGGAGCATACAGATCGATCCAATCCAGGGAAGGTGAGTGCGGTGTTGGGTTGCCCCCAGCCCACGTCTGGAGTCCAGCTGCAGTGGTTCCTGGGCTTCGCCAACTTCCCCCTGTCTGCACTCACCTCACCCAAGGTTCCGTTCATGTGGTCTCCAGCTGCTGATCGGGCATTCCTGGATCTTAAACACCACTTCACCACAGCTCCCATCTTGGTTCATCCTGACCCATGCCGCCAGTTCATGGTGGAGGCCGATGATTTTGATGTTGGAGTGGGAGCTGTCCTGTCCCAGCGGTCTGCCCTGGACCACAAGCTGCATCCCGGCACATTCTTCTCCCACCGCCTCAACGCCACAGAGAGGAACTACGATGTGGGGAATCGTGAGCTGCTCACGGTGAAGATGGCGTTGGAGAAGTGGAGGCACTAGCTGGAGGAGGCGGAACATGCATTCATCATGTGGACCAACCACAAGAACCTGGAATATCTCCGCACTGCCAAGTGCCTCAATTCCAGACAGGTTAGATGGGCTCTACTGTTCACCCGGTTCAACTTCTCCCTCTCTCCTACTGGCTGGGATCCATGTTCATGCCTGACGCTGTCTGCTCCGTGGTCCTGGAGTGGGCCCACTCCTCCAGGCTTGCCTGCCACCCGGGCTAACGGCGGACCCTGGCTTTTGTGCGACAACGCTTTTGGTGGCCTACCATGGTTCCTGACGTCTCCGCCTTTGTCGCCGCTTGCACGGTCTCCGCCTCAATTCATGGGTATTAATATCGATTTGGTCCCCCCTGTGCTGCTATAACAGCCTCCACTCTTCTGGGAAAGCTTTCCACTAGATGTTGGAACATTGCTGTGGGGACTTGCTGCCATTCAGTCACAAGAGCATTAGTGAGGTCGGGCACTGATGTTAAGTGATTAAGCATGGCTCGCAGTCGGCGTTCCAATTCATCCCAAAGGTGTTTGATGGGGTTGAGGTCAGGGCTCTGTGCAGGCTAGTCAAGTTCTTCCACACCAATCTTGACAAACCACTTCTGTATGGACCTCGCTTTGTGCACAGGGGCATTGTCATGCTGAAACAGGAAGGGCCTTCCCCAAACTGTTGCCACAAAGTTGGAAGCACAGAACAGTCACTGTTCCCTTCACTGAAACTAAGGGGCCTAGCCCATGACAAACAGCCCCAGACCATTATTCCTCCTCCACCAAACTTTACAGTTGGTAATATGCATTGAGGCGGCATATAGCGTTCTCCTGGCATCCGCCAAACCCAGATTCATCCATCGGACTGCCAGATGGTGAAATGGGATTCATCACTCCAGAGAAGGCATTTCCACCGCTCCAGAGTCCAATGGCGGCAAGATTTACACCACTAGCTGACGCTTGGCATTGCACATGGTGATCTTAGGGTTGTGTGTAACTAATCGGCCATGGAAACCAACAGTGGTCCTGTTCTGTGAGCTTTTGTGGCCGCTTCGCGGGTGAGCCGTTGTTGCTCCTAGACATCTCCACTTCACAATAACAGCACTTACAGTTGACCGGGGCAGGTTCTAACAGGTTCAGAAATTTGACTAACTGACTTGTTGGAAAGGTGGCATCCTATGACGGTGCCACGTTGAAAGTCACTGAGCTCTTCAGTAAGGCCATTCTACTGGCAATGTTTGTCTATGGAGATTGCATGGCTGTGTGCTCGATTTTATACGCCTGTCAGCAACAGGTGTGGCTGAAATAGCCAAATCTAATTTGAAGAGGTGTCTTCCTACTTTTGTATATACAGTATTGTGAATAAAAACATGTCTAGTTAGATATCTTGCTTTGAAGTAGCCTACCTTATCCATTTGATCCCTGATTCATTGATTGAGCAATCATTTTATAAAGACAAGTATTTGGTTGTAATGTTGCAATGTTTTTTACCATCCTCCAGGATAGCTACTGCATGGGTTTGCAGGCTTTTGTTCAATGCCTGGTCTAACCACATCGTAGCCTAAACATCAGCTGCTCAACAGGACCTTGTTAAGCAGACTTGGGTGTTTCAGGGCTGGATTAAAAGCCTGCACATCCAGGAGCTCTCCAGATGGGGGGTTGACCACAGAACAGTTCTACTTTGTGGGGGGTTAAGTGCCTTGGTCAAGGGCACAACGGCAAGAGATGGTAGGTACATGGGATCAGACACAGCAACCTTCCAGTGTCAATAATGCTTAGTTTTTCATGTAGGCTATAATAATAGTCATTCAAATTTGGTTAAAAGTCATGGAGAAGTCATGGAAAATGTGTATAAACCCTTAACAGTGAATAATCAGATGTGTCTATAGCATAATGTAATTTGTGAATATCTGTGAGCATAGTCTAATGGACCGACTTGGAAAAAGACAGCTCCTGCACTTCTTTCATCCCAAGTTAAGCACTGTGTACAATAGAAACACATTGGCACACTGTTACAAGCTGTCTTTAGGCCATACTGAGTAGTGTTTGCATTTGTTCTCCATTACAGACACCGTAGGTATGCATTGTGTCAGCACTCTGTGGACTAGCAGAGAGAATTTATAGAGACATTTAAAGCTGGAAGGCCAAGTGCCAGTCTTGTGAATGGAGTTGGACAAATGCTCTTGAAATACACTCTCTGTATCCCTCTCTCTTTCTTTCTCTGTTTCTCTCTCTCTGCCTCTCTCTCGCTCTCTGTCTCTGTCTCTCTCTCTCTTTCTCTCTATATCTTTCAGGAGCAAGCATTCTTGTGACACTCTCCTGTACTGCAGTGCGTACAGTACGTGCATGCGTGTGCATGCACATATGTAGCTGAATCACTAAGATGAATCAGACAATTATGCTCTATACATGGTCTGTGTTTTCACACAAGCTGTCACAACTAGTTCCTTAGTCTCTAAGTTCACCACAGTCACAGTCTCAGCGCATGCAATCTCACCCTGGTGCCCTGGTCCTTCCCAAAAGCTTTCATTGTAGATACTGTAAAATTAGACCTTGCAGACGGCATTCTCATGGTGGAAATCTCACGGAATCTAAACACGCATTGGTTACCCAAGAACTGTTACTGGTTGACTAATTAAATATAAAATCAAACTAAATAGACTAGATAAAAGTTTAAAAAAGAATGTGCCATGATTTCTATGTTTATAGGAAATACTATTGCAGTGTGTTATGGTATTATAGCTGTTTTCCTTTCCACTCTTAGTGAGGCCACTTGAGAAGGCCGGCAGATGTGTTTTGTGTGGTGTTGTGGCCTCGTTAACTGGAACTTTTAATAGCAGCTAATCTGGAAATAGTATTATCATGAGAGCTCAAGTGAATATTCATTACACATGACAAATAAACTTGAAACTTGGATACTGGTTGAATAAATAAAACTGCCACGATTTCTACAAATTCTCTTTGTGCTGATATATTTTTGGTGTGTTTGTTTTATTCCCACTCCTGTTGAGGCTAATTGAGGGGCAGATGTGTTGTGGCCTAGTTAACATGGAGAGTTTTGTTTTAAAGACAGGGTTAATCTGGAATGGCCTGACCTTTGGGTCTTCTTCTAATCTACTATGTTTCTCCAGAAAACAAAAGATCATCCTATTAAGTGTTAAGAAAACGCCACTATATTAATCATAGCTGATTAAAACCCTATGGAAAAACCTAATTCATTTTTTACATGTGATCACGTGAATTGTCCCCAAAAAATGTTTTATGTGATCACTTAATCTTATGTGAAGTTACATGGAGCTACACATGTGATAGCATGGAACTACACATGTGATAGCATGGAACTACACGTGAAGTGTTTGAAAACATGTTTCACATGATTTTGCATGTGAAATTTCACTTGAAATCATGTGATTGGGGGTAGAAGCTGTTTTGAAGCTTCCTGTACCGCTTCTCATGCGGTAGCAGAGAGAACAGTCTATGACTAGGGTGGCTGGAGTCTTTGACCATTTTTAGCGGCTTCCTCTGACACTGCCTGGTTTAGAGGTCCTGGATGACAGGAAGCTTTGCCCCAGTGATGTACTGGGCCGTACGCACTACCCTCTGTAGTGCCTTGCGGTCAGAGGCCGAGCCGAGCCGAGCAGTTGCCATACCAGGCTCTCAATGGTGCAGCTGTAGAACCTTTTGCGGATCTGAGGACCCATGCCAAATCTTTTTAGTCTCCTGAGGGGGAATAGGTTTTGTCATGCCCTCTTTACAACTGTATTGGTGTGTTTGGACCATGTTCATTTTTTGGTGATGTGGACACCAAGGAACTTGAAGCTCTCAACCTGCTCCACCACAGCCCAGTCGATGAGAATGGGGGCGTGCTCAGTCCTCTTTTTCCTGTAGTCCACAATCATCTCCTTAGTCTTGATCACGTTGAGGGAGAGGTTGTTGTCCTGGAACCACACTACCAGGTCTCTGACCTCCTCCCTATAGGCTGTGTCGTCGTTGTCGGTGATCAGGCCTACCACTGTTGTGTCGTCTGCAAACTTAATGATGGTGTTGGAGTCGATGGTGTTGGTGCCTGGCCGTGCAGTCATGAGTGAACAGAGAGTACAGGAGGGGGCTGAGCACGCACCTCTGAGGATCAGTGTGGCGGATATGTTGTTACCTACCCTTACCACCTGGGGGGCAGCCCGTCAGGAAGTCCAGGATCCAGTTGCAGAGGGAGGTGTTTAGTCACAGGGTCCTTAGCTTATTGATGAGCTTTGAGGGCACTATGGTGTTGAACGCTGAGCTGTAGTCAATGAATAGCAATCTCACATAGGTGTTCATTTTGTCCAGGTGGGAAAGGGCATTGTTGAGTGCAATAGAGATTGCATCATCTGTGGATCTGTTAGGGTGGTATGCCACTTGGAGTGGATCTAGGGTTTCTAGGATAATGGGGTTGAATTGAGCCATGGCCAGCCTTTCAAAGCACTTCATGGCTACAGACGTGAGTGCTACTGGTCAGTAGTCATTTAGGCAGGTTACCTTAGTGGCCTTGGGCACAGGGACTATGGTGGTCTGCTTTAAACATGTTGATATTACAGACTCTGACAGGGAGAGGTTGAAAATGCCAGGAAAGACACTTGCCAGTTGGTCAGCACATGCTCGCAGAAACATGTCCTGGTAATCCTTCTGGCCCTGCGGCCTTGTGAATGTTGACCTGTTTAAAGGTCTTACTCACATCGGCTGCGGAGAGCGTGATCACACAGTTTTCTGGTATAGCTGGTGTTCTCATGCAAGTTTCAGTGTTATTTACCTCGAAGCGAGCATAGAAGTAGTTTAGCTCGTCTGGTAGGCTCGTGTCACTGGGCAGCTTTCGGCTGTGCTTCCCATTGTAGTCTGTAATGGGTTGCAAGCCTTGCCACATCCGACGAGCGTCAGAGCCGGTATAGTACAATTCGATCTTAGTCCTGTATTGATGCTTTGCCTGTTTGATCGTTCGTCGGAGAGCATATTGGGATTTCTTATAAGCTTCCGGGTTAGAGTCCCGCTCCTTGAAAGCGGCAGCTCTAGTCTTTAGCTCAGTGAGGATGTTGCCTGTAATCAATGGCTTCTGGTTGGGGTATGTATGTAGGGTCACTGTGGGGACGACATCATCGATGCACTTATTGATGAAGCCAATGACTGATGTGGTGTACTCCTCAATGCCATCGGAGGAATCCCGGAACATATTCCAGTCTGTGCTTGCAAAACAGTCCTGTAGCATCTGCTTCATCTGACCACTTTTTTTTTGATCGAGTCACTGGTGCTTCCTGTTTAAATTTTTGCTTGTAAGCAGGATTCAGGAGGATAGAATTATGGTCAGATTTGCCAAATGGAGGGCGAGGGAGAGCTTTGTATGCGTCTCTGTGTGTGGAGTAAAGGTGATCCAGAGTTTTTTTCTCTCTGGTTCCACATTTAACATGCTGATAGAAATTTGGTAATTTAAGTTTCCCTGCATTAAAGTCCACGGCCACTAGGAGCACCGCTTTTGGGTGAGCATTGTCCTGTTTGCTTATGGTGGAAAACAGCTCATTGAGTACGGTCTTAGTGCCAGCCTCAGTCTGTGGTGGTATGTAGACAGCTACGAAAAATTCTGATTAAAACTCTCTTGGTAGATAGTGTGGTCTACAGGTTATCATGAGATACTCTACCTCAGGCGAGCAAAACCTTGAGACTTCCTTAAATATCGTGCATCAGCTGTTATTTACAAAAATACATAGTCCGCCGCCCCTTGTCTTACCTCACCTTCTATCCTGCCGATACAGAGTATAACCAGCCAGCTGTATGTTGATAATGTCGTCGTTCAACCACAACTCCGTGAAGCATAAGATATTACAGTTTTGAATATTCCTTTGGTAGTTTAATCTTCCTCGTAGATCATCAATTTTATTTTCCAACGATTGCAAGTTTGCTAGCAGAATGGAGGGCAGTGGGGGTTAATTCAATTGCCTACGAATTCTCAGAAGGCAGCCTGCCCTCCAGACCCATTTTCTCCGCCTTCTCTTCATGCACATGACAGGGATCTGGGCCTGTTCCTGGCAAAAGCAGTATGTCATTCACGTCGGGCTCATCGGGCTGTTAAAGGAAAAAAAGGATTCTGCCAGT
The DNA here is from genome assembly GCF_002021735.2 of Oncorhynchus kisutch. Classification (NCBI taxonomy): domain Eukaryota; kingdom Metazoa; phylum Chordata; class Actinopteri; order Salmoniformes; family Salmonidae; genus Oncorhynchus; species Oncorhynchus kisutch. Next base: position 31,926,026 of record NC_034199.2, on the reverse strand, counting down.
CCGTGGTGAGTAATCACAGTTCTGATGTCCAGAAATTATTTTCGGTCATAAGAGACGATAGCAGCAACTTTATGTACAAAATAAGTTGAAAAATAAGTTACGAACAACGCAAAGAAAAAAAAAGAGAAAAAGCTATTGGATAGGAACACGTAAAACATCAGCCTTCTTCTCCAAAAAAGACCCTGACTTGAGCACAACTACTTTAAGGGGTGTAGTAGAGCTCCACTTTAATGAAGCCATTGAGGACCGGCCACCTTTCAGTCTTATCTACACTTCTCATACTACAACATCATTAAGCTTTAATGACGAAAGCAGGTTGTGTTTGTGTTTGTATCATATCTGCCATCTCAGGTATGGTTCACATGGAGTTTCCTCCAAACTAGGGAACTTAGCTCAGCTGGATCATATATAGACACATGCGCGTGTGCGCACACAGCTTACACACAAACATGTGCTTGCGGAGCACACCACACACACACACACACACACACACACACACACACACACACACACACACACACACACACACACACACACACACACACGTGCGTGTGAGAACCACACACACATACACACAGCCACTGAGTGTTGACACCACAGCTAACCTAAAATGACATGGCTTCTGAGGAAAAAGCTTGCTTCCTCACAGTGCCTGCTGGCTTTGCTTTCATCTGAATGAGATGTCTCTCTCTTCAATTGAACGCAAAATGGTTGAGGATAGAGCCTGCAGCCCTCCGAGCTGTATCAATCCAATATTGGCCTGACTTCAAACATACAGGGCAGATGATATTCTCTCTCTCTCTCTCTCTCTCTCTCTCTCTCTCTCTCTCTCTCTCTCTCTCTCTCACTCTCTCCCTCTCTCTCTCTCGACATTCTTCAACAATGAGTTAAAGAGCTGATAGTTTAATAAATAACAGTGGAAGGGGATAGGCATTGGAGCAATATACTGGTGAATGTCGTGAGAGTTATTTTATCAAGATCTTTGAGAATGATTGCAGTTGGTATGTCTGGTAGCCAATAGCCATCTGTGAAAGTTTTTTTATATTGCAAAAGAGCACATCGAAAAGCTCTTTTTCACAGTGGGAAGAAACTGAGATTAAGTTTTAATTTAAAAAACACATTTTATGGACCTGTTAGTTTGCCTGTGGGTTTAGCCTGAAGCATGATTCATGCATTATAAATAGAGACATTTATTTTATTGAGGCTGCACATAAACTACTGCTGGACAGGCATTAATCAGAAGCCTTTAACTTCTTATGGCTGCAGGGGCAGTATTGAGTAGCTTGGATGAAAGGTGCCCAGAGGTGCCCAGAGTAAACGGCCTGCTCCTCAGTCCCAGTTGCTAATATATGCATATTATTATTACTATTGGATAGAAAACACTCTGAAGTTTCTAAAACTGTTTGAATGATGTCTGTGAGTATAACATAACTCATATGGCAGGCAAAAAATCTGAGAAGAAATCCAAACAGGAAGTGGGAAATCTGAGGTTGGTCGATTTTCAATCCAGCCCCTATTGAATACACAGTGGGATATTGGTTATGTTGCACTTCCTAAGGCTTCCAATAGATGTCAACCGTCTTTAGAAACTTGAATGAGGCTTCTACTGTGATGTTGAGCCGGATGAGAGCTCTTTGAGTCAGTGGTCTGGCAGAGAGCCAGGTCCTGGTCACGTGCATTTCACATGATAGCGACCTGCGTTCCATGGCTTTTCTACAGACAAAGGAATTCTCTGGTTGGAACGTTATTGAAGATTTATGATAAAAACATCCTAAAGATTGATTCTATACTTAGTTTGAAATGTTTCCATGACCAGTAATAAAACTTTTTGAAGTTTTCGTCCGAAGTTCGGCTGGACCTGCACGATCGTTTGGATTTGTGTACTAAACGCCCTAAAAAAAGTAGCTACTTGGACATAAATAATGGACATTATCAAACTAAATCAAACATTTAATGTGGAACTGGGATTCCTGGGAGTGCATTCTGATGAAGATCATCAAAGGTAAGGGAATATTTATGATGTTATTTCTGATTTCTGTTGACTCCAACATGGCAGAATCTTTTTTCTTCTGAGCACCGTCTCAGATTATTGCATGGTTTGCTTTTTCCGTAATAAAAAAAAATATATGACACAGCGGTTGCATTAAGGAGAGTTATATCTATATTTCTATGTCTAACAATTGTATTTATCGAAATTTATAATGAGTATTTCTGTAAAATGATGTGGCTCTCTGCAATATCTTAATAGGTGTGCGTTTCTTTTTCTTCTAGATCACTCTCTGCAATATCACCAGATGTTTTTGGAACTAGTGAAGGTAATGCGCCAATGTATACTGAGATTTATTTATATAAATATGAACTTTATCAAACAAAACATACATGTATTGTGTAACATGAAGTCCTATGAGTGTCTGATGAAGATCATCAAAGGTTAGTGATTCATTTTATCTCTATTTGTGCTTTTTGTGACTACTCTCTTTGGCTGGAAAAATGGCAGAATTTTTCTGTGAGTTGGTCGTGACCTAACATAATTGTTTCTGGTGCTTTCGCTGTAAAGCCTATTTGAAACCGGACACTGTGGTGGGATTAACAACAAGATTACATTTAAAACGGTATAAAATACGGTATAAGGAATTTTAATGATGAGATTTCTGTTGTTTAGAATTTGGCGCCCTGCACTTTCACTGGCTGTTGTCATATCGATCATGTTAATGGGATTGCAGCCCTAAATATTTTTAACTAATATGATTAATCTCTAAGGTTTTGTCCCAAATGGCACCCTATTCCCTATAAAGATTACTACTTTTGACCAGGGCCCTATGGTAGTTGGTGCACTATGTGGGGAATAGGGTGCCATTTGGGACACACTCTAAACTGCTGGCTGTTAAAAGGTTCTGATTGAGGATGTTAAGTAACACAGACGTTGACTTGAATGCTCTTTCACAGTCAATATATAAGGGCCAACCATGCTGGTATGGAAATGCAATAAAACCAATTTTGAGTCGTGTACTCCAGGTCAAAAAAATTGCTTAAATGGTAGCAACTTGCAAGACTCTGTAAATTAGAATGGCATTCCACTTGAAGCCTATCCAACATCAGAGAGATAGCTACCACACTGTAAACGTTATCACAAAGGCAATAATGTATCTTGAATAAATTGGGTTTAAAGAAGGAGGCAATTCTAAATTCCTTTCCATTTAAGCAATAAAAAAAACTGTCAGATTGGTTTACTCTTCATCTTTAGTCATGACTTTACTCATATATACTCAGTAGCAAGGATTATGGCATTGTCCACATAAGCAAACATTGCTGTGAGAAATCTCGAGGGCAGCTAAATCTATTATTATGTTGTTAGTCACATCCTCGGGAGAAGGTGATCGGTTATCTAGTGAGCTCATTTTATTTGCAGTGTGGTGTGCTTACCATGCTTACAGTGCTGTCACCTAGCTACAGGCCTTCCGGTATACAGTATTGTATATTTAACAGCTGTTTACTCATTCTATTTGTATGTCTGTGTCCCAAGTGGCACTCTATTCACTATATAATGCACTACTTTTGTCACGGCCCATTCAAAAGTAGTACACTATAGGAAATAAAGTGCCATTTGGGACACCGACTATTGCTCCTCCTGAGCGGCAGACAAAGCCTCTATAAGAAATTGTTCAGCACTTGAAACTTCATTAGAATCTCATTAAGTGAGTGCTAAGATCGACAGGAGTCCTCCCTCCCTCCCTCCCTCCCTCCCTCCCTCCCTCCCTCCCTCCCTCCCTCCCTCCCTCCCTCCCTCCCTCCCTCCCTCCCTCCCTCCCTCCCTCCCTCCCTCCCCTCCCCTCCTCTCCACTCTCTCATCTGACTCCTGAATTGGATGGCACAGAGCAGCTACAGCAGTCTTCAGTTTTACATTCACAGCAGCAGCAGGATGGGGACGGGGATGGAAAGGCATCAGTGCTTTAATGAGCCCTGTCTGGACACACCACGTAATTTCAACCAGGAAATGTAGGTAATATTTGGTTGAGACGTTGATCAATGAGATTTCAACCTTTATTCACCCAATTAAAAACACATCAGCAAGAAGTGTTATCACTGCACTTTGAACCATTTAAAAGCACAACAAAGTTAAAATGGAAATACAATGTCAGATATTTTGTATTTATACAACAACTTAATGTGTTATCACCGTGCTTCACCTAATAACACAACCAAATGACCAAAATTGCAGTTGAAATTAGATTAAAAGTACGTAGTGTAAGGGATCAATGCTGTTTTAGATTCTGCACATTATTATAGCAATTGTGAAATCTCCACAGACCTTTGACCTTTGCATGCTAACATAAATTTAACCAGTTTGGGCCCAGTGGGATGTCTTTCCTGCACTGCATTAACAACAAGGCAGACAAGCACCAGAGTGACAGTGCTAAGAGGGCATAATGCTCAAAGTAAAATACATTATGAGTAATCATGTTTCCTTTAAGCCACTTAGTTTTTTCTAATCCAAGTGATTTCTAATCCAAGCGAGTGTCACAAATGGCAACATTTTCCATTTATAGTGTACTATTTTCGACCAGGGCCCATAGGAATAGGGTGCCATTAGCGAGACAGTCCAGGCTTACTTAAAGCACTTTCTATTTCCTCCAGTGTGTGATGACGTATATCTCCTGGAGTACTGGGCCATAAAAATCATTTCTGTGTGTTATGACCAACAAAAGAATAGCAAGAACAGGTCTGCCGTGCATTTATACAGTATAGAGAGTTGTGTGAGTTTGACAGAAGATGAAGGAATGTAATATCAAATGTGTCAGGGTTGGTGGCACAGGGCCAAATCTCTCTGACACTTCAACAGGGCCTTCTCTTCACGTTAAGGGGGTGGTGAGTGGCTTCAGAGTGACTGTGATAGTCTTTAGACAATGGCACCCGTTTCCCTATATAGTGCCCTACTTTTGACCAGGGCCTATAGAGCGCATAGGGCTCTATAGGTAGTGCACTGTGTATGGAATAGGGTGCCATTTGGGATGCAACTGTGACAGTCTCCAAACAGAGAGGAGAGGAAGGAGACTGGTAGAGACAGAGAGGAGACTGGTAGAGACAGGCCTTTCTCCCTGCATGGATCACAATACGGAGGATACATGCAACCAGGATTAGCATCAAAAACATTTGTTAGCAGCAACTTCTTTGATATTTCAGGCTTCACCCCCCGTGAACTCTTCCAGACAGAGAGAGAGCAGATAGAGAGAGAGAGAGGCAGACTGAACGAGAGAGATGGTTTGCTTCTCTTGAAAGCATTCTTTAATACTTATCTTGAGAACAGAACGCTTTACGTTATCATGACAAATTAAATCTTTTTTCCTCTCTTCCTTGGTACTGGGAAAGAAAATAAGTAGAAGTGGCCACAACTTTAATCTCCCACAGTCATCTCTGTTGGAAAAGGAGAGTTTCACAGTCGATAACAATCAAGCAATTACACCCAGCTGGGGACAACAACGGGAGGGAGAGGAAGAACACCTTGAGTCCCTCTAGCAATGTGATTATGTCTAGCTAGAGTATGTGTTTCTCAAACATCCAGGAGCTTTCAGTGGTTTAGGGATCGTGATGGAAAGAACGTGCCAACAATTGTTCCTGTTTGTTTTCAATCTAGATCTAGAACACAACAGAAGATAAACAACAAACCCTGGTGATAAAAAGCTGAGTCTGAAATGGTACTCTATTCCAGTGCACTACTTTTGTCCAGAGCCCTATGGGCCCTGGTCAAAAGTAGTGTACTTTATAGGGGATAGGGTGCCATTGGAGAAATCTTTCCTCAATTACTCCTCACAGTAGGACCCCTGTATCAGACTGGGCTCTCTGCCAACCCAACATAATTTATCTCCTATTATAATGCCTTAATCAAGGCCAGCAGAGAGAGAACAACATAGCAACACAGGAAGTAATTACCACTTCCTTATGGGAGAAAACAGACCACAATAGACTGGCCACACAGTTGGTAATCTCAGCACCCAGAACCATATCTCCTTTGATCTGGACAGTTGGTATATTACAATGTTTCGTCTGTCACAAAAGGCCAGCAGAGAGAGAACAACACAGCAATACAGGAAGTAATTACCACTTCCTTATGGGGAGAACAGACCACAATAGACTGGCCACACAGTTGGTAATCTCAGCACCCAGAACCATATCTCCATTGGTCTGGATAGTTAGTATATTATAATGTTTCGTCTGTCACCAAATACTACAAAGTAGTCCACCTTTACAATTTGGCCTCCAAAACTTTCCCTATTGGGTACTACAGAGTAAATATTGTATTCTTTCTAGCAAAGATATCTACATACATGTGACTCTTTTTAGGAAACTAGGCATATGTCGCATGTCACTACTTCACAGGAGTTGCATTTGAACGTAAACTTTTTATTTATCGAAATGTGCTTTTTAGCAGAAATGCCTTCTGGAACATGTGAACTTTTATGTGCCTTAATAACAAACTTGTATGCCATCTGTAAATACGAATACAATTGTTAAACTACGAGCCTAGTTGGTTGAGCCACAGAAAAAGACAGGAACCTTCCGGCTAGACATGATTGGCTGACATAATGGATGGACTGGACATGCAGAAAGATAAGTTTGGATTGGTCTGCCACGTAGCGCGCTTCTGTCTAAAACATGAGCTTGTCAGTATGTGTAGGTAATCCTTTATAAGCTAGCTTTTTGAAAGATATCACGTAGAAGAACTGCAAAAGTGTTGCTCTCCACTTTCTGGATGACTGAGTTTTGAAATCAGTGGAATGCCAGGTGGAATTAGAGTATGATAGCTAAGGATATGGAGAAAATGATTGTGTTTGATTGCAAATTTGTAGAGGGAGTCTGAAAGAGAACACACAGAAGGCTGTTGTATAAAACACTTGTGTCCGGATTACATCTTCAAACTAAGGGCAACCATGGCATCTGTGACAGAGAGGGAGACGTATCCATCATGTATACGGATAAGATAGTCAAGCTAGCTACATTTTCAGATATTATTCGTTTCTAATTTTGTCAGAAATTAATTTTTAATTTCAAGTTAAAGCGTACTGTTAGCTAGCTAGCTAACGACAGCTGGCTGGCTCGCTAGCTAACGCTACGTGTATGATCTGTGTAGTAATATTATTCGTATCTCAGAGCCATTTGCATTGCTGGTTATAGTCTAGCTAACATTGAACCTGGTTGGTTAGCTACTTGCAGATTCACGCAGGGTAGAAACGTTATGAGTTGGGATTATGGTTCATTGTTTAGCTAGCCAGTTATATGTCTAAACAAAATACTACACTGTGCAAGTAACCATTTCACTACACCTTCTGTATCCTGTGCATGTGACAAATCAACTTTGATTTTATTTGATATAGTATGTGTTTACCAGAGACGGTAATGTGAAGAACATGACCTGCACCAAAGTCAAATTAGGATATAACGTTAGGTCAACGAGACAGTGTCCAAGTTCTAAAATTCTCTGGTAGAAGCTTTAATTTCGTCATAGTCACAACCGTAAGCTATTTCCGGTAGTTGGCTTGCCTTCAAATCAAATCAAATGTTTATTTGTCACATACATATGTTTAGCAGATGTTAATGCGAAATGCTTGTGTTTCTAGCTCTAACAGTGCAGTAATATCATATAAGTAATATCTAACAATTTCACAATACACACAAATCTAAAGTGAACGAATGGAATTAAGAATATATAAATATTTGGGCGAGCTATATCAGAGCGGCATAGACTAAGATACAGTAGAATAGATAGGATAGGATAGAATAGGATAGAATACAGTGTATACATATGAGATGAGTAATGCAAAATATGTAAACACTTTTAAAGTGACTTGTGTCCCATTATTAAAGTGGCCAGTGATTTCAAGTTTATGTATATAGGGCAGCAGTCTCTAATGTGCTAGTGATGTCTATTTAACAGTCTGATGGCCTTGAGATAGAAGCCTTTAGATAGAAGTCTCTCGGTCCCAGCTTTGATGCACCTGTACTGGCCTCGCCTTCTGGATGATAGCGGGGTGAACAGGCAGTGGCTCGGGTGGTTGTTGTCCTTGATGATCTTTTGGGCCATCCTGTGACATCGGGTGCTGTAGGTGTACTGGAGGGAAGGGAGTTTGCCCCCGGTGATGCGTTGGGCAGACCGCACCACACTCTAAAGAGCCCTGCGGTTGTGGTGATACAGCCCAACAGGATGCTTTCAATTGTGCATCTGTAAAAGTTTGTGAGGGTTTTAGGGGCCAAGTCAAATTTCTTCAGCCTCCTGAGGTTGAAGAGGCGCTGTTGCACCTTCTTCACCACACTGTCTGTGTGGATGGACCATTTCAGTTTGTCCATGATGTGTACACCGAGGAACTTAAAACCTTCCACCTTCTCCACTACTGTCCCATCAATGTGGATAGGGGGGTGCTCACTCTGCTGTTTCCTGAAGTCCACTATCAGCTCTTTTGTTTTGTTGACGTTGGGTGAGAGGTTATGTTCCTGTCACCACACTCCCAGGGCCACGCAGTCATGGGTGAACATCCTTGTGGGGCCCCAGTGTTGAGGATCAGCGAAGTTGTTTCCTACCTTCACCACCTGGGGGCGGTTGCACAGGGCAGGGTTCAGACCCAGGGCCTCAAGCTTAATGATGATCTTGGAGGGTACTATGGTGTTGAATGCTGAGCTATAGTCAATGAACAGCATTCTTACATAGGTATTCCTCTTGTCCAAATTGGATAGGGCAGTGTGCAGTGCGATGGCGATTCCATCGTCTGTGGATCTATTGGGGCGGTAAGCAAATTGAAGTGGGTCTAGGGTGTCAGGTAAGGTAGAGGTGATATTATCCTTGACTAGTCTCTTGTGAGTTTATTTTCTGTAATAATGAAGACAAATGAGCTAAAGTAAAGACGTTGTCAGCTATATGATATGGTCATTATTTGAACTGGCTAGCCAGCTAACTTAATATGAACTAGCTAGCTAACAAGCTCGAAATGTACCAAAACATGACGGGTGGATTTATAGTTATGCTATTTTGGACCACCAGGCTGCTGATGTCATGCAGCCTGTAGTTTTTGTGTTTATACTTTTTCATAACGACAACGACAAGTTTGATGTCGGACGACAATAGAATGTTCATGATGCTGTCGATACTGTCAATAAACCAGCCTTTAATCCTGAAATCTTTGGTAGTTTAGTACATGGCCTCACATGTGAATCCTTAAAGAGATGGGTGAGGATAAGGCTTAAGAGGGTGTGAACAATGCTGAATGGGTGTAGACAAGGAGGAACTCTCCAGTAGGTTTATCAAAACATTCAAGGGTCATTTTCTCAAAAGAGAGGTTACAAATGTATCAACTTTCAAAACAGAATTACTTTCCCATTGTTCCTCAACTGTAGTGTATGATATGCCATTTTCTGGCTCTGAGTCTCTACTTTTGTCCAATGTAAAATGGCTTTTTTTGGAATACCACAGAGTACAACAGCCTGACAACTTCCTATAGACTACCACAGAGTACAACAGTCTGGCCACTTCCTATGGACTACCACATAGTACAACAGTCTGACCACTTCCTATGGACTACCACAGAGTACAACAGTCTGACCACTTCCTATGTACTACCACATAGTACAACAGTCTGGCCACTTCATATGGACTACCACAAAGTACAACAGTCTGGTCACAGTAGGCCATACTGTGGTATATTGTGTCTAAATCTATCCACCTGCCCAGTACTAGTCTGGTCTGCACTACAAAACAACCACAAACCATTTTGTACACAATGCATCACCGGCTATGTTTGAAACACTCTAAGGATTGGCCATTGATTGGTTGAAATGGGAACAAAGGCTCCTAAGAACATTTCAGGCACGTCTGTTATTCTACACTACAGCATGTGGATTGATTGGCTATTGAAACGAATAATGGGCAGTAAACATCTTGTAAACAAATATGATGTCCTCTTAGCTTGACCCAAAGGATTCACAGCACAGAGAGCATCATATTAGTTTATTTATTATCCCAAATCTCAGAGATACAATATGTCTGACGCAATTAGGCTTATCTACGTTTATCTAAGACGTCTGTTTCATGGGTTTGATCCTGTTTTAATGTAATATTTTTTTCTTAAGGATTTTTACTACGGAACTTTCTCCTCAATGTAGTAGTCAGTAACAATAGTATACCAGTAGGTGTCTTCCAGAAAAGTGTGGCAACCAAAGACACACTGTATACACACACACTTTACCATGCTGTTTTTCTTCGAGAGAGAGTGTCTTGTAACGTTACTGTACTTACATCTGAGTTGAAGCGGAGTTGACAGATGTTACAGGAAATCACTTGTTTTTTCTTCGGAGGGATGGAGACTCCAAACGTGTGGTTTATTACAGCTTTCTGGACGGGATCCATCTGGAAGACAAGAAGACAGGAGAGTAATGTTTAAGTATTGCATGGGTTCTGGAGAGATAGAGAGAGAGCCCTTGAATTGAATTGAATTGAGAGAGAGAGAGAGAGAGAGAGAGAGAGAGAGAGAGAGAGAGAGAGAGAGAGAGAGAGAGAGAGGGAGAGGGAGAGAGAGAGGGGGAGAGAGAGAGAGAGAGATCTCCCTTCCATCTACTGTAATACATTAGGTGGTTCCCACAGCCAAGGGGCACCCCAGGGTCAGTGGGGAGCAGAATGGGTAGATAGTGAACACCTTAAAGGAGGACATGTGGTAGCCTGGTAGTGTTCACTACCCGGTGACGCTCATCTCCAGAGATAGGTGTTAAAGACATATTAGATACTCAGACTGGTAAAAGAACAAAGGGTAACACTTTACTTAAAGCATGTGTGTATAATTAACTATGACAAACGATAAACTGTGAGGACAAAGCACATGTAAAGGACTCCAGGATCATGGAAATGGAAGATGAATCACCTCCATTGATTTGCTTGTGCTTATAAGAGCTTTCTATTGTAGTTACACAAACACATTGAAACTGAAAGAAAAACCACTTGGGCCTTCTTTGTGAATCAACCCTCTGTTAATAAGTGGACTGTATGTGTTAAAAGGCCCTTTAAAAGTGCTTTTCACACTGCATGTTCTTAGCCCAGGGCTATCCTTAACGCTGGGTTAAAACTAACCCTCCTTTCGCTCAGGCATTCACTAACCCTGGGCAGTGTGTAGTGTGAACGTGACTATTCTAATAATACATGAGAGAACACAGCTAATTTCTCTGTAGCTCAGAGAACACCAGGTAGGAAAATATTTGATAACATACTATTCCTAGAGCAGTCTTTTTAATTTTTTTAATAATGTTTATTTTTTTGCCCCTTTTTATGGTATCCAATTGTTGTAGTGGCTCTATCTTGTCTCATCGCTACAACTCCCGTACGGTTGAAAGTCATGCGTCCTCAGATACACAACACAACCAAGCCAATGTGTTGGAGGAAACACCGTGTACCTGGCAACATTGGTTAGCGCGCACTGCGCCCGGCCCGCCACAGGAGTCGCTGGTGCGCGATGAGACAAGGACATCCCTACCGACCAAGCCCTCCCTAACCCGGACGACGCTAGGCCAATTTTGCGTCGCCCCACAGACCTCCCGGTCGCGGCCGGTTACGACAGAGCCTGGGCGCGAACCCTGAGTCTCTGATGGCACAGCAGTACAGCGCCCTTAACCACTGCGCCACTGCGCCAGAGTAGTCTTTAATGGTATTCATTCATAGTTCACCATAACTGCTGCTGTCAGACAAACATCCTACAGTACATAGAAAATAACAACAAGCTTCCGACACCCCGACGTGAGCCTGATCCCCAATACCAAATCACATGGAGACTGAACGAAGGCCACATTACATATTTGATGCCATCTCTCCTACCTATTGCCATCTCACATAGAATCGTGAGATCAGGACTCCACAGAAGAGAGAACAAATACAAAAATACAGTATATCGAGAGGCAAGTTGTTCTTGGCCAGCTAATCAATTAACGTTATCCTACCATTCTATGTGTGCCATAAGTTATTCTACCATTCTATGTATGTCATTAGTTAGTTATCCTACCATTCCATGTATACCATTAGTTAGTTATCCTACCATTCTATGTATGCCATTAGTTATTCTACCATTCTATGTATGCCATTAGTTAGTTATCCTACCATTCTATATATGCCATTAGTTAGTTATCCTACCATTCTATGTATGCCATTAGTTATTCTACAATTCTATCTATGCCATTAGTTAGTTATCCTACCATTCTATGAATGCCATTAGTTATTCTACAATTCTATCTATGCCATTAGTTAGTTATCCTACCATTCTATGTGTGCCATTAGTTATTCTACAATTCTATCTATGCCATTAGTTAGTTATCCTACCATTCTATGTATGCCATTAGTTAGTTATCCTACCATTCTATGTGTGCCATTAGTTAGCTATCCTACCATTCTGTGTGCCATTAGTTATTCTACCATTCTATCTATGCCATTAGTTAGTTATCCTACAATTCTATGTGTGCCATTAGGTATTCTACCATTCTATGTGTGCCATTAGTTATTCTACCATTCTATCTATGCCATTAGTTAGTTATCCTACCATTCTATGTGTGCCATTAGTTATTCTACCATTCTATGTATGCCATTAGTTATTGTTACGTTCGTTTAAAGATGATCGCCTACCACGCTGCACCTTGGTCTATTTCATTTTGAAACGAACGTAACATAAGATCCCACCACAAGAGGACCAAGCAGCGTGGCCAGGAGGAGCAGGGATCCTGGGCCCGGGAGAAAAGTAAGTGGAGGTGAGCATCCAGCCAGGACGGGTTGTGCCGGCTCAGCGCTCCTGGTCTCAGGTACGCCTCTTCGGTCCAGGATATCCTGCGCCGGCTCTACGCACTGTGTCGCCAGTGCGCCTTCACAGCCCAGTGCGTCCTGCGCCAGCTCCCTGCACTTGCCGGGCTAAAGTGAGCATCCAGCCAGGACGCATTGTGCCAGCTCTACGCTCCAGACATCCAGTGCATCTCCACGGTCCAGTATATCCTGCGCCGGCTCTACGCACTGTGTTCCCAGCGCGCCTCCACAGTCCGGTACGTCCTGTGCCTCCTCCCCGCACTCGCCCTGAGGTGTGTGGCACCAGCCCGATGCCACCTGTACCAGCCCCACACATCAGGCCTCCGGTGCTCCTCCCCAGTCCAGTACGTCCTGTGCCTGCTCCTCGCGCTCGTCCTGAGGTGCGTGTCACCAAGCCCGGTACCACCAGTGCCGGCCCCACGCACCAAGCTTCCGGCAACAGTTCCCAGTCCAGAGCTTCCGGCGACAGTTCCCAGTCCAGAGCTTCCGGCGACAGTTCCCAGTCCAGAGCTTCCGGCGACGTTTCACAGTCTGGAACCTCCAACGACGGTCCACAGTCCGGAACCTCCTGAGGCCGCCCACAGTCCGGAACCTCCTGAGACGGTCCACAGTCCGGAACCTCCTGAGGCCGTCCACAGTCCGGAACCTCCTGAGACGGTCCACAGTCCGGAACCTCCTGAGACGGTCCACAGTCCCGGAACCTCCTGAGACGGTCCACAGTCCAAAGCCTCCAGTGATGATCTATGGCACGAAGCCGCCAGTGATGATCCATGGCCCGAAGCCTCCAGTGATGATCCATTGCCCGAAGCCTCCAGTGATGATCCATGGTCCGGACCCTCTAGTGATGATCCATGGCCCGGAGCCTCCAGTGACGATCCAAGGTCAGGAGCCTCCAGTGACGATCCACGGTCCGGTTCCTCCGGGGGACGATCTATGGTCCGGAGTCCCCGGCAACGATCTACCGTCCGGAGTCCACGGCGATGATCCACGGTCCGGAGCCTCCGGCGGCGATCAACGGTCTGGTTCCTCTGGCGACGATCTACGGTCCGGAGTTCCCGGCGATGATCCACAGTCCGGAGCTTCCGGCAATGATCCACGGTCCAGTTTCTCCGGCGACGATCCACAGTCCGGAGCTTCGGCGACGATCCCCGCACCAGAGTCGCCACCGAAGTTGGCGGATCCGCGAGGAAAGCGGGGTCTACGTCCCGCACCAGAGCTGCCACCGAGGCTAGATGCCCACCTGGACCCTCCCCTATAGAGTCAGGATTTGCGTCCGGAGTCCGCACCTTTGGGGGGGGGGGGGGGTACTGTCATGCCCTGACCTTAGAGATCATTTTTTATTCTCTATTTTGGTTAGGTCAGGGTGTGACCATGGGTGGGTAGTCTAGTTCTTTCATTTCTATGTTGGCCTGGTATGGTTCCCAATCTGAGGCAGCTGTCTATCGTTGTCTCTGATTGGGGATCTTATTTAGGCAGCCTTTTCCCACTGGGTTTTTGTGGGATCTTGTCTATGTCTAGTTGCCTGTGAGCACTACATTAGTTTCACGTTTCGTTTTGCGCTTTATTGTTTTCTGTGAGTTTCATCCAATAAACATGTGGAACTCTACGCACGCTGCGCCTTGGTCCATTAATTCAACCAACGATCGTGACAATTAGTTAGTTATCCTGCCATTCTATCTATGCCATTAGTTAGTTATGCTACCATTCTATATATACAATTAGTTATCCTACCATTCTATCTATGCCATTAGTTAGTTGTCCTACCATTATATGTATACAATTAGTTATCGTACCATTCTATCTATGCCATTAGTTAGTTACACTACCATTCTATGTATGCAATTAGTTATCCTACCATTCATGTTAGCTTTTATTTGAAGAGCTATTTGAAGAACTGTCTAGTCTGCAGAGAGAGAGAAAAGGAGGGGGAGAAAGAGAGTGCAAAGAGAGAGAGCGTGTTGTGTTGCATGTGCTTTCGTGAGGATGTACAAAAGGTCTGAGCTATATGCCCCCTCTCTGTTCTCTGTCCCTCCATCTATCCAACCCCCCCCTCTCTCATTCTCTATCTCTCTATCGCACGCACGCACGCACACACACGCACACACACACACACACACACACACACACACACACACACACACACACACACACACACACACACACACACACACACACACACACACACACACACACACACACACACACACACACACACACACACACACACAGTAGTGGTGTCATAATGTTGTTTACCCACACGACCAGAGCCAGCAACCACCAAGCCATCCAATCCAGTAAGACTTTACAAGGCTCCACTCCAAAATGGCACTCTATTGATAGTGCTACACAGTGCTCTACTTTTGAACAGGGCCCTTGGAGCTAGGGAATCAAATCAAATCAAGCTTTATTTACACAGCACAATGTGCTTTACAGGAAAAAACAAATGAAAAACAATGAAAATAAAAAAGGAAATATTTACTACACAACCAACATAAGATAAAAAACAAAAGAATGACACAAACTGAACGACTAAAAAGCACCCCAAGGAAAAGGAATAGGGTGCCATTTGGGACGCAGACTTTACAGGTTATTACAGCCAGGCCAGGTGGATAACAGCCAGTTAGAGGCCACCACCTCTCCTTCCTTTAACTAATAAGAAGGCTTTTAATATCAGGATAAGTGCCAAGGCTTGATGCTGCCCACCCACACCATCCACACACATACAGTATACAACTTGTTACAATTACTGTAAGCAGCAGCAGCAGCACCTGAGGATCATTTAAGCCTCCAGATCCGAAGACCTTAAAGATGGCACTTATGCAGTGTACCTATAGTCATTACTCTGACCACTTCATGGTCACGGTAGTGTTATAAGGAGACACAAAGACAAAGGGAATAAAACATCTAAAGTAGGCGGTAATAACATTGTACATGTGATGTGTTATTGACAATATTGTGTATGGTGCTATATTGTTATTGTGTATGGTTCCACACTGTAATTGTGTATGCTAATTGTGTATGTGATCCTTGTTGTGTATGGTGCTTATTGTATTCCTTCCAACTGTGCATTTTCAACCCTACACAAAACAACACAACTAAACACAATGCACCGTACTACACCCCACCAACCCAACAAAACAACTTGAGAAAAATAACTTAAACTGTCATTCAGCGACTGTTCATTAAATTCCAGTGATAAGCAGACAGAGAAAGCTGCAGGGCTAAAGCAGGGACAAACAGGCTGTCACTGTCCAATTCATTTAAATTATACGTTCCTGTCATCTCCTGTTCACCTCCTCAATGCAAATCATTCTGGTAAACAAATAAACTGCACAACCTCAACATGTTACTGCTGAGGCAAATATTTATATTAACCTTTATTTATACAGGTCAGTCTTATGGAGATCAAATCTATGTCAAAACGTAATGAAATAAAACAGGTAGAATATAGAGTACTCTAGTGTAGAGTAGATACAGTATGTAATCATAAATAATCCCTTTAGCATGTCGCTACGCCACTCAGTGTCAGAGCTCTCTCTCTCTCTCTCTCTCTCTCTCTCTCTCTCTCTCTCTCTCTCTCTCTCTCTCTCTCACTCTCTCTCTCTCTCACTCTCACTCTCACTCTCACTCTCACTACCAATTACCTACCAGGACCAGTGATGACAGTAATAACATGTTGTCAGACTTAGTGTCAGAACCCACGAGCCCACTTGTCCTGTTACAGGATGCATTTGACAATATGATGAATGGGAAACAAAATGCACACTCTAATTCAATCATTGCGGTCTGGCACCTCTCTCACCAAGTGCACATCAGAGGAGGCTGGTGGTAGGAGCTAGAGGACAGGCTCATTGTAATGGCTGGAATGGAATTCCTGGAAACTGAGTCAAACGTGGTTTCTATATCTTTGATGTGTTTGATGCCGTTCCATTTATTCCCATTCCAGCCATTACAATGTGCCTGTCCTCCTATATCTCATCCCACCAGCCCCCACTGGTGCACATGAACAATCAACATTTACAGTGCCTTGCTCTCAGATCAGCATATATACACCTGTTCTGAAAGGCCCCAGAGTCTGCAACACCACTAAGCAAGGGGCACCACCAAGTAAGCAGCACTATGAATACCAAGGAGCTCTCCGAACAGGTCAGGGACAAAGTTGTGGAGAAGTACAGATCAGGGTTGGGTTGTAAAAAAATATGCAAAACTTAAAACATCCCACGGAGCACCGTTAAATCCATTATTAAAAAATGGAAAGAATATGGCATCACAACAAACCTGCCAAGAGAGGGCCATCCACCAAAACTCACGGAGCAGGAAAGGAGGGAATTAATCAGAAAGGGAACAAAGAGACCACAGATAACCCTGAAGGAGCTGCAACGCTCCACAGCGGAGATTGGTGTATCTGTCCATAGGACCAGTTTAAGCCATACACTCCACAGAGCTGAGCTTTACCGAAGAGTGGCCAGAAAAAAATAAGCAAACATGTTTGGTGTTCGCCAAAAGTCATGTGGGAGACTCCCCAAACATATTGAAGAAAGTACTCTGGTCAGATGAGACTAAAACTGAGCTTTTTGGCCATCAAGGAAAACACTATGTCTGGTGCAAACCCAACACCTCTCATTACCACGAGAACACCATCCCCACAGTCAAGCATGGTGGTGGCAGCATCATGCTGTGGGGATGTTTTTTATCGGCAGGGACTGGGATACTGGTCAGAATTGAAGGAATGAAGGAATGATGGATGTTTCAGTCTTCCAGAGATTTGAGACTGGGACAGAGGTTCACCTTCCAGCAGGACAATGACCCTAAGCATACTGCTAATGCAACACTCGAGTGGTTTAAGGGGAAACATTTAAATGTCTTGGAATGGCCTAGTCAAAGCCCAGACCTCTGTGGTCTGACTTACTGATTGCAGTACACCAGCGGAACCCATCCAACTTGAAGGAGCTGAAGCAGTATTGCCTTGAAAAATCCCAGTGGCTAGATGTGCCAAGCTTATAGAGACATACCCAAGAGACTTGCAGCTGTAATTGCTGCAAAAGTTGGCTCTACAGAGTATTGAATTGGGGGGGGGGGGGGGGGGGGGGTGAATATTTATGCACGCTCAAGTTCAGTTTTTTTTTGTCTTATTTCATGTTTGTTTCACAATAAAAAAATATTTTGCATCTTCAAAGTGGTAGGCATGTTGTGTAAATTAAATGATACAAACCCCCCCAAAATCAATTTTAAAACCAGGTTGTAAGGGGCAGCAAAATAGTCAAAATGCCAAGGGGGTGAATACTTTAGCAAGCCACTGTACAAGGTAAGAATATATGTTCTCAGACAAAGGTTATCCCCATAGAATTCTAATTACATGGTTATCACCGACTGAAAGCTTAGCTAATAAAAACACTGACATTGCATTTGACTGAAGTTTGCAGACTCCTTTTTCACTATAACATTACTTAATAAACATAAATATTATGTTGCAGTCATTCTTACAGTAGCCTACATTTTGTGTTTCAAGGGTTTTTATATTGAGAGCAGCTGCAGAGAAAAACAAAGACAGATCAATTCACCATCTGTTGGTTTTGTATTCCTGAATGTACCGTGAGTTTCTGACACCTGCAGAGTATTGTGTTGTCTTCACAGGTTTATTGATTCAGAGTACACAGTAGTACAGTGACTACAGAACAGAACAGTGATGCTGCAACAATGCAAATATCAGACCTCATACTGTATGTTCCGACACCATACTCCATCCTCCTCAACAAAAGATTCACAGCATGAAAAATACATCTACACTAAACAAAATTCTAACTGCAACCTGCAACAATTTCAAAGATGTTACTGAGTTACAGTTCATAGTAAGAAATCAGTCAATTGAAATAAATTCATTAGGCCCTAATCTATGGATTTCACATGACTGGGAATACAGATATGCATCTGTTGGTCACAGATACCTTTAAAAAAAAGTAGGGGCATGGATCAGAAAACCAGCCAGTATCTGGCTTGACCAGCATTTGCCTCATGCAGCAGCTCCTCCGAGTGGATCAGGCTGTTGATTGTGGCCTGTGGAATGTTGTCCCCCCTCTTCAATGGTTGTGCGAAGTTGTTGGATATTGGCAAAAACCGAAACACACTGTCGTACGCGTCAATCCAGAGCATCCCAAACAGGCTCAATGGGTGACATGTCTGGTGAGTATGAAGGCCTTGGCAGAACTGGGACATTTTCAGCTTCCAGGAATGTGTATTATCATGCTGAAAGTTGAGGTGATGGCAGCGAATGAATGGTATGACAATGGGCCTCAGGAACTCATCCTGGTATCTTTGTGCATTCAACTTGCCATCAATAAAATTAATTGTGTTTGTTGTCCATAGATTATGCCTGTCCATACTGGTGGGACGCTGCTATAGACCACCAAGTGCTAACAGTCAGTATCTGGATAACATGTGTGAAATGCTTGATAATGTATGTGATATCAAAAGAGAGGTATACTTTCTGGGTGATTTAAATATTGACTGGTTTTCATCAGGCTGCCCACTTCAAACTGTAACTAGTACCTGCAACCTGGTTCAGGATATGAATCAAACTACAAGGGTAGGTACAAACAGTACATGAATGAAATCATGAACATGTATTGATCATATCTTTACTAATGCTGCAGAATATTTTAAAATTCTCTATCAACAATGACAAGCCACTTAGGATAATAGCGGACGGTATTACCACTCCTATTTGCCATATCTTTAATTTAAGCCAACTAGAAAGCGTGTGCCCTCAGGCCTGGAGGGATGCAAAAATTATTCCCCTATGATAGTAAAGCCCCCTTAACTGACTCAAATAGCCGACCAATCAGCCTGTTACCAATCATGAGTAAACCTTTGGAAAAAATTGTGTTTGACTAGATACAATGCTATTTTACAGTAAACAAACTGACAACAGACTTTCAGCACGCTTATAGGGAAGAACATTCAACAAGCACAGCACTTATACAAAATGACTGATGAATGGCTGAGAGAAATTGGTGATAAAAGATTGTGGGGGCTGTTTTGTTAGACTTAAGTACAGCTTTTGACATATTGATCATAGTCTGTTGCTGCAAAAACGTATGTGTTATGGCTTTACACCCCTGCTATATTGTGGATAAAGTCTAACAGAACACAGAGGGTGTTCTTCTTCCATCCAGGTAGAATCAGGAATTCCCCAGGGAAGCTGTCTAGGCCCCTTACTTTTTTTCAATCTTTACTAATGTCATTTGAGTAAAGCCAGTGTGTCTATATATGCAGATGACTCAACACTATACACATCAGCTACCACAGCGACTGAAATGAAAGCAAAACTTAACAAAGAGCTGCAGTTAGTTTCAGAATTGGTGACAAGGAATAAGTTAGTCCTAAATATTTCAAAAACTAAACATTGTACTTGAGACAAATCATTCACTAAACCCTAAACCTCAACTAAGGATCTCTCTTGTAATGAATAATGTGTAAATTCAGCAAGTTGAGGATAACATTCACATTCAAAACATATTGATACAACAGTACCTAGGATGGGGAGAAGTCTGTCTATAATAAAGTGTTGCTCTGCATTCTTAACACTTGAGAAACCAAGGCTATTGAGTCTGCCGATAAGAATACGGTGATTGACAGAGTCGAAAGCCTTGGCCAGGTCGATGAAGACAGCTGCACAGTACTATCTTTTATTGATGGTGGTTATGATATCATTTAGTACCTTGAGCATGGCTGAGGTGCAGCCGTGACCAGCTCGGAAACCGGATTGCACAGCGGAGAAGGTACGGTGGGATTCGAAATGGGGTCAGTGATCTGTTTTTTAACTTGACTTTTGAAGACTTTAGAGAGGCAGGGCATGATGTATATTGGTCTATAACAGTTTTGGTCTAGAGTGTCACCCCTCTTTCTAAAACTTACCTACAGAGCAGTAAGAGGAACTGCCACCCCCTACCTTCAGGCTATGCTCAAACCCTACACACCAACACCTCTGGTCTCTCTGACTTAATTTATTGAGGAAATGTACTTACTATGACTGTGATATGTGCCTGTCTCACCTAGCTATTTTAAGTTGAATGCACTAACTGTAAGTCACTCTAGAGCGTCTGCCAAATGACTGAAATGTAAATGTAAAAACTGTAATTCTGCAATGAGTATATTCTTCAAAATATCTTTAAAAATAAATGTCCCCAGATGAACTTTTGGACAATATTTAATTTTGGTGTCATCATTACAGTCACAGTGTATATAATCAACATCACTCTCACCAACATGAACTCATCAACTTAGTGCACTACCACTTAATAGTCAACGACAGCAGTAGAGACACTATGTCTGGTTTAGATGTGTCTTTGCCTCAGCCAATGGAATCACACTGGACTCAGCTGAGCTAAGCTGGAGCAGCCCTGGGTTCAAATACTATTTGAAATCATTCAAATCTTTAAAATACTATTGAGCATTTTCCCTAGCCTTGACTGGAGTGCCAGGTTGACTGGGTTTGGATGTTTCAGGTGTTTCTATTGGATTTATGGAAACAGACAACCTCAGTCAAGCACAGATAGAGTATTTGAAATGATTTAGAGTAGTGTCTTGAACCCAGGTCTGAGCTAGAGACTAGCGCTGTGAGTCAGAGTGTTCCTGACAGGTTTCCGTGACTACAGGCAAGGCTCTCACTAACTGTTCCAAAGAGTGTTGTCACATCGGACCATGGCAGGCCTGGGAATCACAGTCACACAGACATGAGCAGTCCTCCTGTTGCTGCCTACCTCAGTCCCTTTTAACAGGACACTGTTCTGACTGACTTTGCAGGTTGGAGGAGACATACAAATAAAATGTAAATAGAACGGTCCACCCATCACAAAACGTTGGATGGAAATGTCTGTTTTAGTCCTTCTATGGTTGGAGCATACAACCCGGCCAACACAGGGTTAAACACTCATAGAAACTCTTTGACTAACTCTCTCAGTGGATTTTTCAGGTCATGACATTTTTACACCTGCCACATCAACTATCAGCATGAGATGTGTTTTTGGCAAGATAAAACCAAGAATAGATTTTGTTTCCACCTCTCAGTTTTGGAGGGTTGGAATCGATTCCTTGATGGTGGGACTGCAGTGTTCTCTCTCTCTCTCTCTTTCTCTGTGCATTTGCCATTAAGATTCTTTGTGAAGGGAAAAGGAAGAATCTCCTAAGCCATTTAGAATTCATGAATCAGGAAAAGAAAGACAGTAGGATTCTGGCAATGAAACAATACTGAAATCTAGGATCAATAATAGTGACAATAAACTACAAATACATGAGATGAAAGGACAGGCGCCCAGTCCAGTGGCTGTACCTGTTCATCAATCTGCCTCACACTACAAAAAAAGGAGATAGGTTACTGCCCTATGGGGTGGTCTGGCTCGGGAAAGCAATACTAACAAGAGATGAAAGCAGCAATTTCTTACCGTGTTAAAATTAGGGAAGAGTCCCACACTAGAGGAGGTGTCCACTTGGTGGAAGGGCATAAAGGGTTTCATATCCAAAGTGGACTGCATCATCAGTGACTGATTCCGCACCAGCGCAGGCAGTGTGTTGCTATGGCATGAACTTCCTTTGGAGATGGAGAGATAGTTAGATAGAGAGAGGGGAGGGGGGGAGAGAAGGATGGAGAGAGAGAGGAGAGAGAAAAAGGGACAGAACAATGGAAAGAGAGAGGGAGAGGGAAAGAGAAAGAAAGAGTAAGGAAAAGAGAAAAACAGAGAAAGAGAAATATTAACACATTTTCAGATGAGGGCAGTATGATGTAGTGGTGGCAGGTTAGTGCGTGGTTAGAGCGTTCGGCCAGTAACCAAAAGGATGCTGGATAGAATCCCTGAGCTGACAGGCAGTTAACCCACTGTTCCCCGGTAGGCCGTCATTGTAAATAAGAATTTGTTCTTAACTGACTTGCCTAGTTAAATAAAGGTTAAATAAAAAATTTCAAAATTATATTCATAGCACTAGGACCATACATAACACACACGAGGAGCTAACAGGCAGAGAAAATACACTGTACACTGTGGCTGTTATGAGCGCTGTGGCAGAGAATAGTGGAAAGTAACTCATCATGTCTTAAATTAAGCAGAAAAACGTCTCTATGCGCTCATAGGCTGGGGTAAGATGTGGAGTGTGTGTGTGCTGGGGTGTGAGTCAGCCTGGAAGGTGGGCTGGCTGGAGGAAGGATGCAGTACATTATGTTGGGGCAGAGGGAATGGAGCTAGGAGAATACTTCTATGGCTGGGACTGGGTCTTGAGCCCAGAAACAGATCATACCTGATGCAAGGCAGTTCATTGGTATCGTAGTCATATCTGTGTATATCTACTTTGTAAGGAAAATAAGGTTATTGCCAGTTCACTTCAGGCTTTCATACTCTGTATATACAATATAAAAGCTTAATGCACACAGAAGCCTATGGATCCAGACCCAAATAAAGAATGACATTAACCAGCTATGCACTACTGTAGATAATCGACACAGAAGTCAAAGCTAATTTCTCTTCAACTTCCCTCCATATAATGCATGTTTTATGCGTGTGTGTGCATGTGCGTGCATGTGTGTTTGTGTGTGTCTGCACACAAGAGTTAATCTCAGTAGAGATTTAATAGCATGTGAAATGATGAGTGAGTTTAGCTCAGAAATCCATAAGTGCCAGCTTGTGTGTGTACGTGCTGACACACGTACACACACACTAACTTCAAATAGGTGCTCATATTCTTGTCAGAGATTCAACATGAACAACATTTCTCAAAAAAAAGAAACATCAAGCTATTGCTTCAAATTTCCCTTCATACTAAATCATACTGTGTTCGATGCCAAGAGAACGTAAAATATCGACGCGCGCTGACACAGCAGGGATACTCTTCCAGCTAATTTCATAGAAATATATCATCCATCAAGAGACATTGTGATTTAATAAAGCTATGCAGGGGATCACTGGGATGAAACCAACGTTTAACATGGAGATGAAGCTCTACTGAGGGTTTTGTCTTTATATAATAATGTAATGTAATACTGTAAACTATACTGTCTCATGATCGTGTTGTCATGGGAGATACATGGTTAGAACCTCTAATCTTACATGTTTAGATTTTTCCATCGCTGATAGGAATTCAATTGTTTGGAATTGAGTTGTTCATAATTTGATTTGTGTGTCTGGTCATTTCCATGTAAAAGGACCCATGAGCACCAACATGTGAAGTAAATAGGAGCATGTCAAATTGGGGGTCAAATGAAAGATAAGAGTCTATGTTGTTTTATTTTATTATGGCATATATATACATTTTTCAACCAATTTCCATCCCAAAAATTTGGAATGAGAAAAAGGCCTTGATTCCTGGTCAAACAGATGGAAAAGGGGTCTTAGAAAACATATAGCAGAAAAAGTCTTAAAAGGAAATTAGAAATACATCAAAACATGATCACATTGAAGTAATGATCCCTGCAGACTATTATCAACATAATATTATATTTAGTTCTGGATAAATGTTTCTGTCTTCTGTAAGTTAAAGAAATATTGCCTTATGCCTTGAAATTCCATTATCAAAAACCCACATATCTATAAGATATTTTCATATTTCTGTCCCTCATGAGGAGGGATGATAATGAAAGTTCATAGAAGTAGCAAGTAAAAGTAGACCTATGACCTATTCATTAGTGTTTTTACTAATTTCAATTTGGAATTATTACAATTCGAAATTCCGATACCAAATCGTTAATTTCTGCAATTGAATTGGCACCAATAAGAAATCATAGTAGTTACAAACCATAATGTGCTGTATTGTACTCAATCAATCAATAGAATGTATTTATAAAGCCCTTTTTACATCAGCAGATGTCACAAAGTGTTTATTCAGAAACCCGGCCTAAAACCCAAAAGAGCAAGCAATGCTGTAGTTTACTGATCATAACACTACTGTACTCTACTGTATTGTACACTACTGTACTGAACTCTACTGTACTGTACTGTACACTACTGTACTAAACTCTACTGTACTGTACTGTACTGAACATAACTCTACTGTACTCTACTGTACTGTACACTACTGTACTAAACTCTAGTGTACTGTACTGTACACTACTGTACTAAACTCTACCGTACTGTACTGAACATAACTCTACTGTACTCTACTCTACTGTACTGTACACTACTGTACTGAACATAACTCTACTGTAATGTACTGTACTGTACTGAACATAACTCTACTGTACTCTACTGTACTGTACACTACTGTACTAAACTCTACTGTACTGTACTGAACAGAACTCTACTGTACTGTACACTACTGTACTAAACTCTACTGTACTGTACACTACTGTACTAAACTCTACTGTACTGTACTGAACAGAACTCTACTGTAATGTACACTACTGTACTAAACTCTACTGTAATGTACTGAACATAACTCTACTGTACTGTACACTACTGTACTAAACTCTACTGTACTGTACTGAACATAACTCTACTGTACTGTACACTACTGTACTAAACTCTACTGTACTGTACTGAACATAACTCTACTGTACTGTACACTACTGTACTAAACTCTACTGTACTGTACTGAACATAACTCTACTGTACTCTACTGTACTCTACTGTACTGTACACTACTGTACAAAACTCAACTGTACTGTACTAAACTATACTGTACTCTACTGTACTGTACACTACTGTACTAAACTCTACTGTAGTGTACTGTACTCTATTTGTGAAACATAGACGTCTATGATTTGTTCAGATTTGGTCCAGGCGAATCTTAATACTGAGCAGATATTTAAGAGCTTTTGGAAAACGTGGACACAACGTGGGCACAAAAAAGATTTGACAAAAATTCTGTTACCAAACTTTGCATCTGCACAGTTCTCCCTGTAAATGTGTTTTTGTAAAATGTTCTGTGTACCTTTTTAAAAGTAGTCCTTGTGCACACTGTTTTAAAACTCTGAAATCACTACTTTTTGTTTGGCATACATTTTAAGTTAAAAATCGGAGCCTCTGCGCAATTCCATTATTGTGGAATTACCCATCTGCTGTCCATTTATTATAACATTGGCAACTGTCCCCAACATTATGAAAGGCAAAATCCTATCATATCATCAACCCGAAGACCAAGAAACCAATAAACAACAGCATCACACAATCAGTAACTTGTGCATACTGTAGGTCATGTGATGTCAAAGTGTTATAAATCATCTGAAACTTTTTGTCCAGACTGTCTTGTCCAACTTCATGCCTTGCGCTTCACATTGTCAAAATGAAACGTCTTCAGTACGGCCTTCTACACTATGGCACACACCTTAAATTGCTAATGTCCACACATTCTGTAGTTTAATTCACTTGAATCTAACACCACAACACATGAAAATGACTGGGTAGAATACTATGTCTGACGTCATGAAACAATAAAGGATAAAAATCCCTTTTCCCAGGAAGAAATGACCTAAACAGGATTGACTTTCATTGGATTATTTTATTACTCATGACTCAATGTATGACACCCGAGACGCTCACCACATTATTACTGCATCAGTCAGAACTTGTACAACATAACAATAATATATTCCATTTAGCAGACGCTTTTATCCAAAACGATTACATTCATGCGTGCATTCTACGTATGGGTGGTCCTGGGAATCGATTCCACTATACTGACGTTGCAAGCGACATGCTCTACCAACTGAGCTGCCTATCTAAATGACTTGTTACAATGACAATGTGTATTGTTGGAAGCGAAAAACATTATTTTTTTTATTTTTACCTTGCTACATACTCAAACATGGTCATTCTGCTAACCCATAATCAAGACCTTGAGATGAGAAACACATGCGAGACCCAACTAGACATTTGAAACTGGCCTCCCAGTTCATAGTGAGTTATATGGAGCTAACGTTTACAAAGCCTTACCAGGAACAACAGCAGACCATAAGAACAGGAACACAGGGCACTCTCTTTTCCAATAACAATTTTTGATGCATTTTTTATCAGAACAAACACAACTGTGTTGTCATGAACCTTTTATAGATCTGAACACAATGTGATAGAGCTAAAATAAACGTCTTCGAGCATAAATTTACAGGCTAGATTGTGCTCTGAAGCATGACTCTACTGCTCAGATTCATTTATTTACAGTGAGTTATTGCCACAACCATTTTGCACGCAATCATGGTATTAACTTTGGGTACAACAGCATAGTAACTCTTCAGAAGAGCCATCACAGCCTCTACCAGGACCAGTCCACCAGTCGGCCCAGTCTTCCAGACCCTTGGATGGGACGGGTTAGAGGTTACAGGTTAGAGGTTAGGCCCTTAAGGAGGTCATTACTGTTTGCCTGGCGGTTGGAAGCTGGAGGCTGGAGGCTGGAGGCCAGCCTTCAGCCAAAAAACTCTGCCAAGGCCTGTTTGCCCGACCCTCGTTCACAGTCTCACACTAGAACTCTCATCACTGCTGCTGGGTCTGTCTAGTCTGTGATCAGCAACATGACAGGGTGGTCTTCAAGGCCCGTGGAGTGGTGACAGGTCAGAGGTTAGGCTCCTTCAGGAAATAATTACTATCCCGCTTGGTTGCTGGAAACTTGATTCTGGAGGCCAGTCTACTGCCTGCCTGCCCCTCATTCACACACTACAACACTCACCAGCTGCCTCTGTCCAGGCCAGGGCTAGTCATTACAACTAGATGAAAGAACTGATGTGTCTGTAATGGTGTACCTGCAATGGTGTCCACATGTTTTTTGATTTCTGTGTTGGTGAGAGAGTGAAGCTGTGTGTGTAGTAATGTGTTGTGAGCATGTCCTGTCTGTGTGGGCCATTTGATACAAATAATGAGCTTACTTCAGATGAACACATGTGGAATACTTGATTCCTGTTCTGAAGTAATGTATCTCAATAATATGTACTGTAAATACAGTATGTTTGTCCAATGTTCCTGGTTCTGTAGTTCTATTCAATAGAATGTCATTTGAGAGAGATGTACTCGAGTTGAGATAAATATTGACTTTAGCTTTAGCGCTCAAGTCCTTTCAAAATGGCTCATCAATATTCAGAGAACAGAATGATTACAGCCAAGTCCTGTTACCTGGGAAACTGTACCATCAATGGTTAGTAGGTACCAGAGAGCTCAAGTGGAGAATTCTAAACATGTGTTACTCTGAAACATCAGGTGACTTTCTGGGGGAAAATCAGCTGGATTATCTCTACAGAAAAAGAATGATCAGAGACTGACACAAATAGCCAACAACCAACAACCAAAAGACTAACAGAGCAACTCGTTTTTTTTGTACACTGATGTTAAATTGTAATGAGTATTCTTTGTTTAATTAATTGAAAGAAACGGGATTGTACTTATATTGTATCTAGTGTTTTTAGGTGTGTTTAAAAAATATATACTCTTTGAGTTTCCAACCTCACCTTCAAAGCTTTTTACCATTTTGTCTTTCACTAGTCTTCAACTAAATCGATATAAATATCAAACTACATACCAGTTCCAGAGGAACCAGAACCAGAGGTCTATACACTCCCATCTGTCTTTTTTTGGACAGCGAAGCTACAATGATACATTTGGCTCAATACTCCAGGATTTTGGATTTGAGATCAAATGTTTCATATGAGGCGACAGAACAGAATGTCTGTTTATTTGAGGGTATTTTCATACATATCTTTTTTACAGTTTAGAAATGAATGAACTTTATGTATCTAGTCCCCCCATTTGAAGGTGTTTTAAGTATTTGGATACATTCACTTATTGTATTACATTGTAAAAGGTTTAGTACTTGGTCCCATATTTCTAGCATGCAATGACTATATCAAGCTTGTGACTCTACAAACTTGTTGGATACATTTGCGGTTTGTTTTGGTTGTGTTTCAGATTATGCTGTGCCCAATAGAAATGAATGGAGTCACTTTTATTGTGAATAGAAATAGAATACTTTTAATGTGAATGCTACCATGATTACAGATAAACATGAATGAAGTGTGTATAATGATGAGTGAGAAAGTTACAGATGCACAAAATCATGCCTCCAAAACATGTCCTCTCACCATTACCAATAACAGGGGAGGTTAGCATTTTTGGGTTTATGATGAACTTCACAAAGTGGGAAAAGGCACGCAATGATTTAATAAATTAAATAAATCTCTCTCTTTTGTCCATAATAATGTCATCATGTAGGCTGTCCTACCCGCAGTGTATCTGCCAGCTGTTGGCTAGAGAGCACGTGCCAAGACCAGAGTGGGCACGTTCTCAATGTACAGCCTCTGGTGAGAAAATGTACATACTGTTTTTATGCGGATTTCAGAATATTCACATGAAAATCTGTCGCCAGTTGGATGGAAACCTAGCTAGTAACTGCAGAGATCCTCAATGTCTCATTTCTTCTCTATAAGTTGTTGATGCTTTCTCAAACAGCCAGAGTCGATTCTTCAGTTTCAGAGAGAGAGAGAGAGAGAGCGAGAGAGAGGGAGACATGGAGTCAGTTAGAAAGTCAGAAAGAGATAGTTAGATATTTAAATAATCCTGACCCCCGTATTTCTCATGCCTGTTTCATCATCTAATTTGGGTCCTGAGAGGGAGGAAGGAGGCTAAGAGTCCTGCTGGTACAGTAAATTAAATGAAACGCCACTATTCTGCCCTGCCTTGAATAACCCCCCTTGTGTTATGTATACATCTTCTATTGAGGTCCTTGGAGGTCCTGTGTTACCACACAGCTAGATCTCTTCTGCCTCCACCACTCTTTCCACTACTAGCTCTCTCTTGCACTCTGACTCTGGCACATGAACAACAAGGCAGAAACATCAATGGTTACTTGTCATTGTACACCACGCTCACTGTAGTCATTCAATTGGGCTTTCAACAATGAGAACATCTGTAGGATTTGATAACAAGGAAATACAAGAAAGGTCCATTTGAAATAGGGAATAAGTATAAAATGAAAATGTTTTTAAATTTTTGCTGAAAGGTTTCTAAGAATAGCATTATCATAGAAATAGGAGAAAAGAAATAGGAATCTAATCTCATCACATTTTGAGAAAGGGAATGTGCCTTTATCCTTCAGTTGTTTTCCAGGGCCAGTGAAATCATATCATATCTCTAGGTAGGGGGAATAAAATGATAGGATTACAGTGCTCGTGTATAACACTGTTAGCTTAGGTTCATGGTCAGCACAGCTTGGAATAGAAGTTGCCCCTAGGCACTGATCAAGGATCAGATTGCCCTCCCCAAATCCTAACCTTAACCATTAGAGGGAAAAAGCCAAACTGACCTTAAATCAGTGTCTTTGGGCAACTTAATTTTACTCAGGCCATCTCACAGATAAATACAGGCAATAATACCTATCAACATGAGGCTGGGTAGTGTAAGTGTGCAACTCTAATGGCACCTATTCCATATATAGTGCACTACTTTCGATCAGAGCCCTGTGAGCGCTGGTTAAAAGCAGTGCACTATGTAGGGAATGGGGTGCCATATGGGATACAGACAGACAGGTTGATGTAGTATCGGGCCAGTCCAGGTGTCCCTTTGAGATAAAACAGAGTAATGACACCCCAGAGAGAAGGCCTGGCCACTGAACTGGAACACTGAGGGCATTCCTGCTTTGAGTATTTGTGTATTCTCATATTATTTCTCATTATTATTAGATTATTCTTTCATGGAATATACTGTATGTAGCATGTAGATTTCTTCTATTCCATTTAGAGTTACAGAATATAAACAGTTAATTCAGTGCTATTCTAGACCTGGTTCATCTTTCCATTTCCCCGGGAAAATGACAGATTTCACACTTTAAATATATCCACGGAGCACCTAGTTCTTAAAACCCAATTAAAAAGTTGAATGATGTATTTAAAATGGACTACTCTTTAGTTTAATATTTTAGCATACTGTAGTTCACCTACAGAACAGAATTACCATTGCGTGAGTGAATTCGGTGTAACGTCCGTCGTTAAATGAAGACCAAGGTGTAGCGTGGTAGGCGTACATTTTCTTTTCATTTTAAATGCTCCACCAAAAACAATAAACTACTCAACGAACGTAAAGCTAGGAGTGCAAACACATGCAACAACCAAAGACAAGATCCCACAACAGAAGGTGGGAAAAAGGGCTGCCTAAGTATGATCCCCAACGATAGACAGCTGCCTCTGATTGGGAACCATACTAGGCCAACAAAGAAAAAGAAAACATAGATATACAAAAACTAGAGTACTCACCCTAGTCACACCCTGACCTAACCAAAATATAGAGAATAAACAGGGATCTCTAAGGTCAGGGTGTGACATTCGGATGCTGGTTAAAATGGCTAAGATATGACCAGGGTTTAGGCTATAAAAAAGTTCAGTTCATCCACATAAATGAAGAACATAATGCTAGGCACATACTCAGCCTGTCTGGGTCTGTAACAAAATACATGTCTGTGTCCCAAAATATCAGCTGCCATTCCTGCCTCCCTACCGGCTAACAAGATATTAGACAGTCCTCTTTAGGCATCTCTGTGATTATTACAAGGCTATGAAATGATCCAACTATTTATTATTCCAGACGAGAGGACAGACAGTGTAGTTATTAAGATGTCTAGGAGGAGGATGAACATTCATTGTATACATCCCAAATGGCACCCTAATTCCAAGTGAGCTACTTTTGACTTTAGCTCTTTGGGCCATGGTCAAAAGTAGTGCACTATAAAGGGCATGGGTGCCGTTTGGGAAACAGCCATTGCTTCAGCCATGCCCCAAACATTTCAGGAAGAAAATCTAATAACAGACCAAATTCAATTTAAATGCAGATTTGAGAAGTCCCAGTCATGGCTATATACTGTACCTCGGGGTCTGAGGTAGTTAAAACAAGTTGGATCTTTGCGCTTTTGAACTCAATTTATTTGCAAACGCAGTTTGTGTTCTCTCTGAAGAAAATCACCTGATGAGCAGGGAAAATGACATTACAGCTGAAAATAAGTTAAAATCCTCATACAGCACAGCAACACAAACAGTTGGTGATGTCCTGGACTGATGATGAATAAATAAAGGTAGATTTTGATTAGGATATTAGAGGCGAGGTTTCTTACAATGAACTCATAAGATAACGAATGATGGAGAGGGAGAGAGGACGAGGGAATGATGGAGAGAGAGATAACCAAACACACACTGGCTTAATCTGCCGTTAAAACAGGCATAGAGAATCCTACAGCCTGAGAGAAATGTGTAATTTGTCCTATAATGTCAACCACATGTAACCACAGGGACAGCTCTCCACTAAAGATAATCCAGTGCATTTGCATGTAGGTTCCATAGGGACCACAGGAACAAGTGAGCCATTGACTGAATCACAACCGCAACTCTCTGCTACCGCACAGCAAGTGGTACCTGAGCACCAGGTCTAGGACCAAAAGGCTCCTTAACAGTTTCTCCCGCCAAGCCATAAGACTGCTGAACAATTAAACTACTCAAATGGCCACCCGGACTATTTACATTGACCCCCCCGCCACACTCTATTTCTTGAACTGCATTGTTAGTTTTAAGGGATTGTAAGTAAGAATTTCATTGTAAGGTCTACACCTGTTGTATTTGGCGCATGTCACAAATTTGATTTGATTTGAATTGACATTACAAATTAGATTTTTAAAAACATGTTTTTTTTTACTGCTTCCGAAAATGTTACTTTTAAAAGGACGTGAACAAGAATGTTTTTCAACATGGTAAGCTAGGATATGTTATAATATGCCTCTGCTGCCACATTTAGTAATAGTGGAGCACATAAATGATATAATTCACTATAGTCTACTCTAAATGGGTTATGCATACACATGTCAAACATTACTGACAGAAGATGATATTGAGAGTCTAGTGTACTTATGCCTCTTTGTGTAGGTTTAAGGTTGAGTGTCAGTTAAAAATACTAAAGAGGTTCTGTCGTGTACTATACAGTACAGAGTAGAGTAGGCGTATGTTACATACTGTATCTGAGTTGGAATGAGGTCACACACTGGCATTTTGTTCATTGGATCTAGGGATGTGTCCCAAATGGCACCCTATTCCCTATGTAGTACACTACTTTTGACCAGGGCCCATAGGGCTACATAGGGACGCAGGCTATGTCTATGGACATTACGGGGAACTGAGCATCTATTATACAACCAGTTGTGTTTTCATCACACTATCTGAGTGGGTGGCCAATCTGTCTCTGTCTCTCTCAATGTGTGTGTACAGTGACTCACAGGGTGTGTGACTCAATCCTGTTGCATTTGGGTGTGGGAGAAAGGAGGAGGAGGAGGAGTAAGGAGGAGAAGGAGGAGAAGAAGGAGGTGGTGGAGTGCTCCGGGGTGTACAGTACATGTTTGCAAAACATTCTGGAATGGAATCAGAACCTATTTCCAACATAAAAGAAAATAACTATGGGAGGGCTTCCTTCCAAGGAGTCACAGAGAGCATTTCTCTGTTATTATGGGCCTTCTGGGAGGGCAATGTCTGTGAGAACAGCAGCCAGAGCCCTTCAATAATCCATCAGGTTTTCTGTGTACCTGTGAAGTCTACTAGTGCTAAGACACCAGGGGGTGAGCAACCACTAGCAGCCGTTAGGCTACAGATCCTTGCTGGAATGTGAATGCAAGAGAACATGATGCATTGCTATGGTTTCCTGAGGAGTGTGGAGATTCCCCTGGACTATTGAAGAGAACAGCAATATGTCAGATTGCAATGTGTTGTTGCAAATCACAAGAGAGACAAAGAAAGAAAAATGACACCACTCAATCTCACAACTTCCCTCCGCTCTGTGTGATAAAATCTCTAATGTGTAAATTACTGAAAAAGGAAATGGAATGTATGAAGAATCAGATAATTGTGAGTTAATAACAGAATTAATGTGATCATGTGACTGAACTGTAATTGTTTGTGGGATTCAAGATCGGGTTAGCCCACTGATCTAAAACCATCTACTAAGATCTCAAGTCAGTAGAACAGTCTCTTTGTTATGTAATACTGCCTAGTACTTTGTAATACAGTGACACTTAACATTGTGTAACACTGTATGGGACCTGGTACTGCACATGACTACTACATGAGAGCCTGTACTGTACCTCAGTTCTGAGAGTACTTTTACATGCATTGTATATCGTTTTACAATGAAACTGTATGTGAATATGGCTTGTCTAATCAAGGTACGTTTTTCCGCTGAGAAAGAGTGATGTTATATTAGTGGTGTTGTCACAGCCGTCGTTCAAGGAAGACCAAGGTGCAGCGTGGTGAGCCTTTTCTTTATTTGTTAAAATGTCACCAACAAAACAAGAAATAACAAAAACGACCGTGAAGCTTACGAGGGCCATAGTGCCCCTAAGAAAGACAACTTCCCACAATGACAAAAGGGAAAAAGGCTGCCTATTTATGATTCCAAATCAGAGACAACGATAGACAGCTGTCTCTGATTGAGAAACATTCCCGGCCAAAACATAGAAATACAAAAACATAGAAAACAGAACATAGAATGCCCACCCAAATCACACCCTGACCAAACCAAATAGAGACATAAAATGGCTCCCTAAGGTCAGGGCGTGACAGGTGTACCTGAGTGTTTGCTGTTGTCAATAAATTCATATCATATTACGTTGTTCCTTGGTGTGCAAATTACTGTTGTTTTAGCTCTATCGTTTCCATGGAGACTTAGGAACAGAAATAGGGGGGGACCTCTGTCACACACACTCACATCCCCCCCAGACATCCCCCTCTCACACTACATAAAACAAAAAGCTTATTCTCTAATTAACACATATACACACAGAAACTGTAGAGCATCATCCATTCCCTCATCCCCTAAGCTCTGAAAGCTGATTCTCTAGCCTCCCCACAGCCCAGATCTTGTTTGTAAAAGAAAGACTAATGTTTACTGAAACACCGCCAGTGGCACTGGCACACATATCTAGAATCCCTGGAATTCCCATCAAAATGCTCCAGCCGTAGGCTGTCGGCACCAAATTGTATTTTACAAGATGCTATCGCAAGCCGTTGGAGGCTAGGGCTGCATCCCAAATGTCCTGTGTCGCTCAGTTGGTAGTGCATGGTGCTTGCAACGCCAGGGTTGTGGGTTCAATTCCCATGGGGGACCAGTACAAAAAAAAGGACACTACATGGCCAAAAGTAAGTGTACACCCCTTCAAATTAGGCTATTCGTTGCTGACAGGTATAAAATCAAGCACACAGTCATGGAATCTCCATAGACAAACATTGGCAGTAGAATGGCCTTACTGAAGAGCTCAGTGACTTTCAACGTGGCACCGTCATAGGATGCCACCTTTCCAATACATCAGTTCATCAAATTTCTACCCTGCTAGAGCTGCCCTGGTCAACTGTAAGTGCTGTATTTGTGAAGTGGAAATGTCTAGGAGCAACAACGGCTCAGCCATGAAGTGGTAGGCCACACAAGCTCACAGAATGGGAGTGCTTTAAGTGATTAAAAATTGTCTGTCCTCGGTTGCAACACTACTGTGTTCTAAACTGCTTCTGGAAGCAATGTCAGCACAAGAACTGTTCATCGGGAGCTTCATGAAATGGGTTTCCATGACTGAGAAGCCGCACACAAACCTAAGATTGCAATGCCAAGCGTCAGCTGGAGTGGTGTATAGTTCGCCGCCATTGGACTCTGGAGCAGTGGAAATGCGTTCTCCGGAGTGATAAATGATGCTTCACCATCTGGAAGTCTGACGGACCAATCTGGGTTTGGCAGATACCAGGAGAACACTACCTGCCTGAATGCATAGTACCAACTGTAAAGTTTGGTGGACGAGGAATAATGGTCTGGTGCTATTTTTCATGGTTGGGGTTTGGCCCCTTAGTTCCAGTGAAGGGAAATCTTAATGCAACAGCATAAAATGACATTCCAGACAATTCTGTGCTTCCAACTTTGTGGCAACAGTTTGGGGAAGGCCCTTCCTGTTTCAGCATGACAATGCCATTGTGCACAAAACGAGGTCCATACAGAAATGGTTTGTCGAGATCGGTGTGGAAGAACTTGACTAGCTTGCACAGGGCCCTGCCCTCAACCCCATCGAACATCTTTGGGATGAATTGGAATGCCAACTATTAGCCAGCAACAAAAGGGGGACCAACTCCATATTAATGGCCATGATTTAGGAATGAGATGTTAGATTAGCAGGTTTATTTTTACCTTTATGGTTATTATTTACTAGGCAAGTCAGTTAAGAACAAATTCTTATTTACAATGACGGCCTACTGGGGAACAGTGCCTTGTTCAGGGGCAGAACGACAGATTTTTACCTTGTCAGCTCGGGGATTCGAGCCTGCAACCTTTCAGTTACAAGTCCAACGCTGTAACCTACCACCCCGCCCCGGTGTCCTCATACTTTTGGTCAGGTAGCGTATGAATAATTTATGCACTAACTACTGTAAGTCGCTCTGGATGAGAGCATCTGCTAAATTATATATGTGTAAATAGTGCACTACTTTTGACCAGAACGCTACGCACTTTATAGGAAATAGGATTTGGGACACACCCAGGCACATCGTTTTCCACAGTCTCCCAGTGCGTGGGCTTTGTGTATTAAGTGGCTGTGCCTCAGCTTCCTCTAAATGTACTTACCTCTGCTATTACTTTATCAACCCTAACGGACATTATCATTCAGCCCGCTGGTGAAATTCATAGTTGATGTAATAATATAGTTCACAAAGTCTAGGGGATTGTCTGTCTAGGGGATTGTTATCTAGCTTTCAGTGATCTCTCACATATCTGGTTCATAGCAGGTACAAGTGGGTTGTGAGGTATTAGCAACGTGGTCCTGTCTGGCACAGTTAGTAGAGCTTGGCACTTACAATGCCAAGTGTCCTGGGATCGATTCCCGCTGGGGTCACCATGTGAAAATGGATGAACTGTGAGTCTCTTTGTATAAAAGTGTCTGCTAAATGGCATATAATAATGAAATAGCAATGTAATAATGTTGCATTTATAGGGTGCATTACAGAACGCTCAATGCGCATAATACAATACTAATATATGGTGTTGTATTTAATTCTGTGTGCATTATGCTGTCATTATTTGAAAGATAAATACAATGTCATCCCAGCGGGAGGAGAGGAGCAGTTTATGGAGGCTACAGTATAATTAGAGATAAGAGATAAAGACTGGGGAGGAAGGGGACGGCAGGCAGTGACCACTGTGATTTCTGCTGAGCTTTGTGGTTCACCATCACTGCTGCAAACACCATTGTACTCAACACACACCAGATGCAACATACAGTATTTGTAATGTACCATCTATTCGACACAGAGCTGCTCAATTCTGAATCATGCTACCTCCCACATTACAAAAAAAGGATATGTTATAGGAGCAACTTCATTACTACATTTTTCTAATGAAGCAGACAAAGTCTGTCTCTTATCTAAATCCCTGTTGATTGTTGGCAAGCAGACCAGACACAGAGCAAGAGAGACAGTGAGAGAGACACAGAGAGAGAGAGAGAGGGAAAGAGAGAGACAGAGAGAGAAAGAGAGAGAGACCGAGAGACAGAGAGAGAAAGAGAGAAAGACCGAGAGAGAGAAAGAGAGAGAGAGAGAGAGGGAGAGAGAGAGAGAGAGAGAGAGAGAGAGAGAGAGAGAGAGAGAGAGAGAGAGAGAGAGAGAGAGAGAGAGAGAGAGAGAAAGAGAAAGAGAGAGAGAAAGAGACAGAGAAAGAGAGAGAGACAGAGAGAGAGAGAGAGAGAGAGAGAGAGGGACAGTGAGAGAGAGAGAGAGAGGGAGAGAGAGAGAGAGAGAGAGAGAGAGAGAGAGAGAGAGAGAGAGAGAGAGAGAGAGAGAGAAAGAGAAAGAGAGAGAGAAAGAGACAGAGAAAGAGAGAGAGACAGAGAGAGAGAGAGAGAGAGAGAGAGAGGGACAGTGAGAGAGAGAGAGAGAGAGAGAGAGAGAGAGAGAGAGAGAGAGAGAGAGAGAGACAGAGAGAGAAAGAGAGAGAGACAGAGAGAGAAAGAGAGAGAGAGAGAGAGAGAGAGAGAGAGAGAGAGAGGGAGAAAGCGAGAGAGACAGAGAGAGAGAGAGAGAGAGAGAGAGAGAGACAGTGAGAGAGACACAGAGAGAGAAAGAGAGAGAGAGAGATACAGAGAGAGAGGGAGAGAGAGAGAGAGAGAGAGAGAGAGAGAGAGAGAGAGAGAGAGAGAGAGAAAGACCGAGAGACCGAGAGACAGAGAGAGAAAGAGAGGGACAGAGAGAGAAAGAGAGAGACAGAGAGAGAGAGAGGGAGAGAGAGAGAGAGAGAGAGAGAAAGACCGAGAGACCGAGAGACAGAGAAAGAGAGAGAGAGAGAGAGAGAGAGAGACAGAGAGAAAGAGGGAGAGACCGAGAGAGAGAGAGAGAGAGAGACAGTGAGAGAGACACAGAGAGAGAAACAGAGAGAGAGACAGAGAGAGAGAGAGGGGGAGAGAGAGAGAGACAGAGAGAGAAAGAGAGAGAGAGACCGAGAGTGAGAGAGAGAGAGAGACAGAGAGCGAGACAGAGAGAAAGTCCCCATCCATCCATAATACATGTACTCACCATGCAGTATATGAGACGTTCAACCAGAGCTAGTCAATATTTGATGAGATATACACTGGAAATTATAAATCTTGATTATGCAAATTTTCCTTCAATGAAAACCCATTACCTGGCCACTTGAATAATGATGGAACAGGCAGGCTGTCCCTTTAAACTTTAATTATGTATATGCAGCACGATGAGAGCGAGAAAGTGTGAGAGAGGGCAAGACAGAGGGAGAGAGACAGAGGGAGAGAGAAAGAGAGAGAGGGAGAGAGAAAGAGAGAGAGGGAGGGAGAGAGAAAGAGAGAGAGGGGGAGAGAGAAGGCGAGAGAGAGAGAGCGTGATTGGCTCTGTCTAGGAGTATATTCAGACGGGCAACAGTGCCCCCAGACCCCCCCTGTTTCAGGTAGTCTATGTGCCGGAGGGCTAGGGTCAGTCTGTCCTATCTGGTGTAATTATCCTGTATTATCTGGTGTCCCTCTAATTCTCTCATCTCTCTCTCACACTCTCCCCTCCCGGAGGACCTAAGCCCTAAGACCATGCCTCAGGACTACCTGGCCTGACGACTCCTGGCTGTCCCCGTCCCCAGTCCACCTGGTTATGCTGCTAATCAAATTTTATTGGTCACATACACATGGCTTGCAGAAGTTAATGCGAGTGCAGTGAAATGCTTGCTGAAATGCTTGCTGTTCCAGTTTCTGCTGTTCTGCCTGCGGCTATGGAACCTTGACCTGTTCACCCGGACCTGCTGTTTTCAACCCTCTTTCTTCAACTCCCTCTCTCTCCCTCCCTCTTTACTGTACCTGCTGTCTCGACATCTGAATGCTCGGCTATGAAAAGCCAACTGACATTTAATCCTGAGGTGCTGACCTGTTGCACCCTCTACAACCACTGTGATTATTATTTGACCCTGCTGGTCATCTATGAACGTTTGAACATCTTGAAGAACGATCTGGCTTTAATGGCCATGTACTCTAATAATCCCCACCCTGCACGGCCAGAAGAGGACTGGCCTCCCCTCAGAGCCGGGTTCTTCTCTAGCTTTCTTCGTAGGTTCCTGCCTTTCTAGTTTTTCCTAGTCACATTGCTTCTACATCGGCATTGCTTGCTCTTTGGTGTTTTAGTCTGGGTTTCTGTATAAGCACTTTGTGACATCTGCTGATGTAAAATGGGCTTTATAAATAAATGTGATTGAAATTGATTGAGAGAGAGAGAGAGAGAGAGAGAGAGAGAGAAAGAAAGTGCGAAAGAGAGGGAGGGAGAAAGAGAGAGAGAAGGGTCAGAGAGACAGATAC
Source organism: Oncorhynchus kisutch (assembly GCF_002021735.2). Lineage (NCBI taxonomy): Eukaryota > Metazoa > Chordata > Actinopteri > Salmoniformes > Salmonidae > Oncorhynchus > Oncorhynchus kisutch. Next base: position 31,886,419 of record NC_034199.2, on the reverse strand, counting down.
CTATTTCACACAGAATTTAGTATGTTACCTGTAAAATATTTATATGATCCCCTTTGAAACAGTTAGGTTGCGTAGCCGCTCAAGGGTGAGAGAAAAATAAAAAACAACTACTTTGACCCTGTGATTGTGACAGTTGTCATGGCAACCTTTTATGTTTTGTTTTTTTGTACAAAAATGTAGTGGGTAGCTATGCTAAGAGGAGTCTTGCTGAGTCTTTATGTTGCTCTTGCTGTTTAATTAAGTAAGTTAAAGCCCTAAGAAAGGAGGTTGATTAGCCTCCAATGGTGTTCTCCACAGAGAGAGAGAGAGAGAGAGAGAGAGACTCCACAGAGAGAGAGAGAGAGAGAGAGAGAGAGAGGAGAGAGAGAGAGAGAGAGAGAGAGAGAGAGAGAGAGAGAGAGAGACAGAGAGAGAGATAATGACAGAGAGAGAGAGAGAGAGAGAGAGAGACAGAGAGACAGAGAGAGAGATAATGACAGAAGAGAGAGAGAGAGAGAGAGAGAGAGAGAGGAGAGAGAGAGAGAGAGAGAGAGAGAGAAAGAAAGTGCGAAAGAGAGGGAGAAAGAGAGAGAGAAGGGTCAGAGAGACAGATACCTATTTCACACAGAATTGAGTATGTTACCTGTAAAATATTTATATGATCCCCTTTGAAACAGTTACGTTGCGTAGCCGGCTCAAGGGGTGAGAGAAAAATAAAAAACAACTACTTTGACCCTGTGATTGTGACAGTTGTCATGGCAACCTTTTTATGTTTGTTTTTTTGTACAAAAAAAATGTAGTGGGTAGCTATGCTAAGAGGAGTCTTGCTGAGTCTTTATGTTGCTCTTACTGTTTAATTAAGTAAGTTAAAGCCCTAAGAAAGGAGGTTGATTAGCCTCCAATGGTGTTCTCCACAGAGAGAGAGAGAGAGAGAGAGAGAGAGAGAGACTCCACAGAGAGAGAGAGAGAGAGAGAGAGAGAGAGAGAGAGAGAGAGAGAGAGAGAGAGAGAGAGAGAGAGAGAGAGAGAGACAGAGAGAGAGATAATGACAGAGAGAGAGAGAGAGAGAGAGAGAGAGAGAGAGAGAGAGAGAGAGAGAGAGAGACAGAGAGAGAGATAATGACAGAGAGAGAGAGAGAGAGAGAGAGAGAGAGACAGAGACAGAGAGATAGATAATGACAGAGAGAGAGAGAGAGAGAGAGAGAGAGAGAGAGAGAGAGAGAGAGAGAGAGATAATGACAGAGAGAGAGAGAGAGAGAGAGAGAGAGACAACATAACCAACAAAAACGGGTCACAACTCCTGCAGCTCTGTCGCACGCTGGGTATGTACATAGTCAACGGTAGGCTTCGAGGGGACTCCTATGGTAGGTACACCTATAGCTCATCTCTTGGCAGTAGTACTGTAGACTACTTTATCACTGACCTCAACCCAGAGTCTCTCAGAGCGTTCACAGTCAGCCCACTGACACCCCTATCAGACCACAGCAAAATCACAGTCTACTTAAACAGAGCAATACTCAATCATGAGGCATCAAAGCCAAAGGAACTGAGTAACATTAAGAAATGCTATAGATGGAAGGAATGCAGTTTGGAAACCTACCAAAAAACAATTAGGCAACAACAAATTCAATCCCTCTTAGACAATTTCCTGGGTAAAACGTTCCACTGTAATAGTGAAGGTGTAAACTTGGCAGTAGAAAATCTTAACAGTATATTTGACCTCTCAGCTTCCCTATCAAATCTAAAAATCACAAATAGAAAACCGAAGTAAATTAACAATAATGACAAATGGTTTGATGAAGAATGCAAAAATCTAAGAAAGAAATTGAGAAACCTGTCCAACCAAAAACATAGAGACCCGGAAAACCTGAGTCTACGCCTTCACTATGGTGAATCACTAAAACAATACAGAAATACACTACGGAAAAAGAAGGAACAGCATGTCAGAAATCAGCTCAATGCAATTGAAGAATCCATAGACTCTAACCACTTCTGGGAAAATTGGAAAACACTAAACAAACAACAACACGAAGAATTATCTATCCAAAATGGAGATGTATGGGTAAACCACTTCTCCAATCTTTTTGGCTCTATAACAAAGAATAAAGAGCAAAAACATATACATGATCAAACACAGATCTTAGAATCAACTATTAAAGACTACCAGAACCCACTGGATTCTCCAATTACATTGAAAGAGTTACAGGACAAAATAAAAACCCTCCAACCCAAAAAGGCCTGTGGTGTTGATGGTATCCTCAATGAAATGATCAAATATACAGACAACAAATTCCAATTGGCTATACTAAAACTCTTTAACATCATACTTAGCTCTGGCATCTTCCCCAATATTTGGAACCAAGGACTGATCACCCCAATCCACAAAAGTGGAGACAAATTTGACCCCAATAACTACCGTGGAATATGTGTCAACAGTAACCTTGGGAAAATCCTCTGCATTATTATTAACAGCAGACTCGTACATTTCCTCAATGAAAACAATGTACTGAGCAAATGTCAAATTGGCTTTTTACCAAATTACCGTACAACAGACCATGTATTCACCCTGCACACCCTAATTGACAATCAAACAAACCAAAACAAAGGCAAAGTCTTCTCATGCTTTGTTGATTTCAAAAAAGCCTTCGACTCAATCTGGCATGAGGGTCTGCTATACAAACTGATGGAAAGTGGTGTTGGGGGTAAAACATACGACATTATAAAATCCATGTACACAAACAACAAGTGTGCGGTTAAAATTGGCAAAAAACACACACATTTCTTCACACAGGGTCGTGGGGTTAGACAGGGATGCAGCTTAAGCCCCACCCTCTTCAACATATATATCAACGAATTGGCGAGGGCACTAGAAAAGTCTGCAGCACCCGGCCTCCCCCTGCTAGAATCCGAAGTCAAATGTCTGCTGTTTGCTGATGATCTGGTGCTTCTGTCACCAACCAAGGAGGGCCTACAGCAGCACCTAGATCTTATGCACAGATTCTGTCAGACCTGGGCCCTGACAGTAAATCTCAGTAAGACCAAAATAATGGTGTTCCAAAAAAGGTCCAGTCACCAGGACCACAAATACAAATTCCATCTAGACACTGTTGCCCTAGAGCACACAAAAAACTATACATACCTTGGCCTAAACATCAGCACCACAGGTAACTTCCACAAAGCTGTGAACGATCTGAGAGACAAGGCAAGAAGGGCATTCTATGCCATCAAAAGAAACATAAATTTCAACATACCAATTAGGATCTGGCTAAAAATACTTGAATCAGTCATAGAGCCCATTGCCCTTTATGGTTGTGAGGTCTGAGGTCCGCTCACCAACCAAGACTTCACAAAATGGGACAAACACCAAATTGAGACTCTGCACGCAGAATTCTGCAAAAATATCCTCCGTGTACAACGTAGAACACCAAATAATGCATGCAGAGCAGAATTAGGCCGATACCCACTAATTATCAAAATCCAGAAAAGAGCTGTTAAATTCTACAACCACCTAAAAGGAAGCGATTCACAAACCTTCCATAACAAAGCCATCACCTACAGAGAGATGAACCTGGAGAAGAGTCCCCTAAGCAAGCTGGTCCTGGGGCTCTGTTCACAAACACAAACACACACTACAGAGCCCCAGGACAGCAGCACAATTAGACCCAACCAAATCATGAGAAAACAAAAAGATAACTACTTAACACATTGGAAAGAATTAAAAACAGAGCAAACTAGAATGCTATTTGGCCCTACACAGAGAGTACACAGCGGCAGAATACCTGACCACTGTGACTGACCCAAAACTAAGGAAAGCCTTGACTATGTACAGACTCAGTGAGCATAGCCTTGCTATTGAGAAAGGCCGCCGTAGGCAGACTTGGCTCTCAAGAGAAGACAGGCTATGTGCTCACTGCCCACAAAATGAGGTGGAAACTGAGCTGCACTTCCTAACCTCCTGCCCAATGTATGACCATATTAGAGAGACATATTTCCCTCAGATTACACAGATCCACAAAGAATTCGAAAACAAATCCAATTTTGAAAAACTCCCATATCTACTGGGTGAAATTCCACAGTGTGCCATCACAGCAGCAAGATTTGTGACCTGTTGCCACAAGAAAAGGGCAACCAGTGAAGAACAAACACCATTGTAAATACAACCCATATTTATGCTTATTTATTTTATCTTGTGTCCTTTAGCCATTTGTACATTGTTAGAACACTGTATATATATATAATATGACATTTGTAATGTCTTTACTGTTTTGAAACTTCTGTATGTGTAATGTTTACTGTTCATTTTTGTTGTTTTTCACTTTATATATTCACTTTGTATGTTGTCTACCTCACTTGCTTTGGCAATGTTAACACATGTTTCCCATGCCAATAAAGCCCTTGAATTGAATTGAATTGAATTGAGAGAGAGAGAGAGAGAGAGAGAGAGACACACAGAGAGAGAGACAGCGACACAGAGAAAGAGAGAGAGAGAGAGAGAGAGATAATGACAGAGAGAGAGAGAGAGAGATAGCTCCCTGCAGGCCACAGGCAGACAGGCAGCCAGCCTCAGAGCAGAGCACTTCACAGCTGAGCTGAAGGAAGCAGGTCTCAGGAGAAGCCTGATGGAACGTTAAGCCATCTTCTAATTTACTCTCTAAATGTGCTTTTCCCACAAGTTCATCCTCTATTTCAGATAGGCTGCATAATGATCGTTTCATTATAGAAGTTAAAACTCCTCAGAGAGAGGTTTTCGAGGATGGGCTATTAGTATAATCGCATCAATAGGGGGTTTAGAGAAAGCAGCTTGCTATACATACCCCACTTCATAGTCATCGAGCCACAGAGGCTTTACGTCTGAAATGTCACACCACCCGATGATCAATGGCCTCTCCAAATGCCTTTATGCCTTATAGCAGCATGGTACCAGACTGTCATGTGAAATGTTTAATACAATGTCAAACAACTCACACCCAAATCCACCAAGGAACAGAGTGGGAGTAAGAGTACTTTGTTCAGTCCTCTTCGTGGCAGAAACAGCAATGAAATGAATTAACAGTAGAAAGGTCGAAGGACCCCACTTTGAGCCAATGAGGAGTGTGATAATGGCGCCCGAAGGAGAAGGCTTGTGCTATTGTGTGTTTTTTCGCATTATTTGTAACTTATTTTGTACATAATGTTTCTGCCACCGTCTCTTATGACCGAAAAGAGCTTCTTGATATCAGGACAGCGATTACTGGAGGAATTCTTCTTCTTCAACAAGTCTGACGGGAAGGATTTACTCCAGACACCTGACAAGGCCCTCATCCCGTCAAAGATGGAGGTATTGTGGGTAACGGTCCAGGTGACTTGTAAGGATCCGTCGCCGAGAGGGTAATTAGCCAACTTACAATCAATTGATAATAAAATAGACGACTTAAGCATGTACATCCTACCAACGGGACATTAAAAACTGTAATTTCACAGATTCGTGGCTGAACGACGACATGATTTTAACAAAAAAATATTTCACCTTTATTTAACCAGGTAGGCTAGTTGAGAACAAGTTCTCATTTGCAACTGCGACCTGGCCAAGATAAAGCATAGCAGTGCGAACAGACAACACAGAGTTACACATGGAGTAAACAATTAACAAGTCAATAACACAGTAGAAAAAAAGAGAGTCTATATACATTGTGTGCAAAAGGCATGAGGAGGTAGGCGAATAATTACAATTTTGCAGATTAACACTGGAGTGATAAATTATCAGATGGTCATGTACAGGTAGAGATATTGGTGTGCAAAAGAGCAGAAAAATAAATAAATAAAAACAGTATGGGGATGAGGTAGGTAAAAATGGGTGGGCTATTTACTGATAGACTATGTAGAGCTGCAGCGATCGGTTAGCTGCTCAGATAGCAGATGTTTGAAGTTGGTGAGGGAGATAAAAGTCTCCAACTTCAGCGATTTTTCATCACAGGCAGCAGAGAACTGGAACGAAAGGCGGCCAAATGAGGTGTTGGCTTTAGGGATGATCAGTGAGATACACCTGCTGGAGCGCGTGCTACGGTTGGGTGTTGCCATCGTGACCAGTGAACTGAGATAAGGCGGAGCTTTACCTAACATGAACTTGCAGATGACCTGGAGCCAGTGGGTCTGTCGACGAATATGTAGCGAGGGCCAGCCGACTAGAGCATACAGGTCGCAGTGGTGGGTGGTATAAGGTGCTTTAGTGACAAAACGGATGGCACTGTGATGAACTGCATCCAGCTTTCTGAGTAGAGTGTTGGAAGCAATTTTGTAGATGACATCGCCGAAGTCGAGGATCGGTAGGATAGTCAGTTTTACTAGGGTAAGTTTGGCAGCGTGAGTGAAAGAGGCTGGCGGGTTTAAAGCTTTTGCGGCAGGATAGACCAGTGGCCCCTGGTAACACAAGGGGCGCCGGCCTAAGCATATTTGTAAACAACAGCTGGTGCACGAAATTTAAGGAAGTCTCAAGGTTTTGCTCACCTGAGGTACAGTAACTCATGATAAGCTATAGACCACACTATTTACCAAGAGAGTTTACATCTATATTTTTCAGAGCTGTCTATATACCACCGCAGACCGATGCTGGCACTAAGACCGCACTCAATGAGCTGTATACGGCCATAAGCAAACAGGAAAACGCTCATCCAGAGGCGGCGCTCTTAGTGGCCGGGGACTTTAATGCAGGGAAACTCAAATCAGTTTTACCTAATTTCAATCAGCATGTTAAATGTGCAACAAGAGGAGGAAAAAAACTCTAGACCACCTTTACTCCACACACAGAGATGCGTACAAAGCTCTCCCTCGCCCTCCATTTGGCAAATTGGACCATAATTCTATACAAGCAAAAACTAAAGCAGGAAGCACCAGTGACTAGGTCAATAAGAAAGTGGTCAGATGAAGCAGATGCTAAGCAATAGGACTTTTTTGCAAGCACAAACTGGAATATGTTCCGGGATTCTTCCGATGGCATTGAGGAGTAAACCACATTAAGTCACTGGCTTCATCAATAAGTGCATCGATGACATCGCCCCCACAGTGATCGTACGTACATACCCCAACCAGAAGACCATGGATTACAGGCAACATCCACACTGAGCTAAAGGCTAGAGCTGCCGCTTTCAAGGAGCGGGACTCTAACCCGAAAGCCTACAAGAAATCCCGCTATGCCCTCCGACGAACCATCAAACAGGCAAAGTGCCAATACAGGACTAAGATTGAAACACACTACACCGGTTCCGACGCTCGGTGGATGTGGCAGGGCTTGCAAACTATTACAGACTACAAAGGGAAGCACAGCCACGAGCTGCCCATAGACATGAACCTACCAGGCGAGCTAAATAACTTATATACTCGCTTTGAGGAAAGTAACACTGAAACATGCATGAGAGCACCAGCTGTTCCGGATGACTGCGGGATCACACTCTCCACATCCAATGTGAGTAAGACCTTTAAACAGGTCAACATTCACAAGGCCGCAGGGCCAGATGGATTACCAGGACATGTACTCCGAGCATGCGCTGACCAACTCGCAAGTGTCTTCACTGACATTTTCAACCTGTCCCTGACCGAGTCTGTAATACCAACATGTTTCAAGCAGACCACCATAGTCCCTGTGCCAACGAACACTAAGATAATCTGCCTAAATGACTACCAACTGGTAGCACTCATGTCTGCATCCATGAAGTGCTTTGAAAGGCTGGTAAGGGCTCACATCAACACCATAATCCCAGAAACCCTAGACCCACTCCAATTTGCATACTGCCCCAACAGAACCACAGATGATGCAATCTCTATTGCACTCAACAATGCCCTTTCCCACCTGGACCAAACGAACACATATGTGAGAATGCTATTCATTGATTACAGCTCAGCGTTCAACACTATAGTGCTCTCAAAGCTCAACACTAAGCTAAGGACCCTGGGACAAAACACCTCCCTCTGCACCTGGATCCTGAATTTCCTGGCGGGCCGCCCCTATGTGGTAAGGGTAGGGAACAACACATCTGCCACGCTGATCCTCAAACGGGGGCCCCTCAGGGGTGCATGCTCAGTCCCCTCCTGTACTTCATGGCCAGGCACGACTCCAACACCATCATTAAGTTTGCCGATGACACAACAGTGGTAGATCTGATCACCGACAACGATGAGGTCAGAGACCTGGTCTCTGGTGCCAGGACAACAACTTCTCCCTCAACGTGATCAAGACAAAGGAGATGATTGTGAACTACAAGAAAAGGAGGACCGAGCACGCCCCCATTCTCATTGACGGGGATGTAGTGGAACAGGTTGAGAGGTTCAAGTGCCTTGGTGTCCACATCACCAACAAACTATCATTGTCCAAACACACTAAGACAGTCGTGAAAAGGGCACGACAAAACCTATTCCCCCTCAGGAGACTGAAAAGATTTGGCATGGGTCCTCAGATCCTCAAGAGGTTCTACAGCTGCATCATCAAGAGCATCCGGATTGGTTGCATCACTCCCTGGTCTGGCAACTGCTCTGCCTCTGACCACAAGGCACTACAGAGGGTAGAGCGTACGGCCCAGTACATCACTGAGGCCAAGCTTCCTGCCATCCAGAACCTCGATATCAGGAGGTGCCAGAGGAAGGCCCTAAAGATTTGTCAAAGACTCCAGCCACACCCTACCGGCAAGTGGTACCGGAGCTCCAAGTCGAGGTCCAAAAGGCTTCTTAACAGCTTCTACCCCCAAGCCATAAGACTCCTGAACAGTTAATCAAAGGGCTACCCAGACCCCTCTTTTACGCTGATGCTACTCTCTGTTTATTATCTATGCATAATCACTTTAACTCTGCCTACATGTACATATTACCTCAATTACCTCGACTTACTGGTGCCACCGCACGTTCCTTGTGCCAATAGTAGATGTTGAGCACTAACCTAAAACCTGTGGTGGAAAAAGTACCCAATTGTCATACTTGAGTAAAAGTAAAGAAACCTTAGTAGAAAATGACTCAAGTTAAAGTGAAAGTCATCCAGTAAAATACTACTTGAGTAAAAGTCTAAAAGTACTTGGTTTAAATACACTTAAGTATCAAAAGTAAAAGTATAAATAATTTCAAATTCCTTATATTAAGCAAACCAGAAGGCACCATTTAAAAAAACAAATTTTACGGTTAGCCAGGTGCACACTCCAACACTCAGACATCATTTACAAATTAAGCATTTGTGTTTAGTGAGTCCACCAGATCAGAGGCAGTAGAGATGACCAGGGATGTTCTCTTGATAAGGTGTGGATTAGACAATTTTCCTGTCCTGCTAAGAATTCAAAATGTAACTAGTACTTTTGGGTGTCAGGGAAAATGTATGGAGTAAAAAGTACATTATTTTATTTAGGAATGTAGTGAAGTAAAAGTAAAAGTTGTCAAAAAAGATGAATATTAAGGTAAATTACAGATACCCCAAAAAACAACATAAGTTGTACTTTAAAGTATTTTTACTTAGGTACTTTACACCACTGCCTAAAACTAGCTTTAATGTTGAATCAAGGATAGCGCATCAAGTGGGAAGCCTTCTATTTTCAATGTTTCATTGAGGAGCCCATGACATCCCAAATAGTAGCTTTTCTTTACAGCTCTTTCATAACATCATAAAACAGCAATAAAGAGTTATTGTCTGTTTCAAGCATCTGTTAATTAAACTACAATCATCATAATAAATATTATATCAGAGAAGATAAGATACTGTTACATACTGTAACAACCACCCAGATATATTCACCTTTCAGGCTTGTCAAAACAGCAATCAAATGATCCAGATAAAAAATGAAGGAGATAAAACACTCACTCACACACACACACACACACACACACACACACACACACACACACACACACACACACACACACACACACACACACACACACACACACACACACACACACACACACACACACACACACACACACACACACACACACACACACACACACACTTTTCCTTCCTGTCAAGTCAACCCCCATACAGATTTCAAGCCAGTTCTATCTTTATGGAGATGCACTTGATACACACAAGTGAGCACACACACATACACACACACTCAAAAGTGCATGCGCACGCGCACAGACACAGAGGCACACACACACACAGAAACACAAACGTACGCACACACACACATACTGCTGGAACATAGAGAACACTTTATTTTACAGCATTAAAATACAATTTTAACAAGTGATTTCTAAGTAACTACCTTGTCAATAGCGGGCTGTAAAAAGGGTTACCAAACACCAAATATCTCAGAGGAATGGTGTGCAGCATAAGTAATATAAGCAGTTTGAGCAGGTTGCATGCGGTGAAAAAGCAGTAGAAAGGATCAAGTCAAGCCATGGATAAATCCCTACTACTCACCCAGAAACATGATAACTGAACCATGGACATGTAATTTCATCTCCTGGACTATAGACAGCTGCCAGAGAGTCCCTTAGTAAAAGCACTCACTTGACCTGTCCTCCTGGTGATCTGATTTGCTGTACACCCTGTTTGTGGTGTGACTGACTGACTGCAGATTGACGGAGAGAGGGATGGCGGAGAGATGGAGGGGGGAGGGATGTGGTGTGGGTAGCATGAAAACAGAGATAGATCTTTGACTGGAGGAAGACGAATGGAGGTGCCCACGAAGAGTAAAAGAGAGAGAAGAAGAGGTAGAGAGAGAGAGACTGACTCCCTCTCTCTCTCTTGTCGCCAGGCAGCTGCAACCCCCCACAATGCCTGTCAACCCAAACCGAGTCACAAATCTAGGTCAGGCTAACTAACACTCATTCTGGATGAGGAAACAACCAAAAACGCCAAGCTTGAATCGAGCCGATCAAATCCTCCTTATCTTATCGTCATCAGCATGGGATCCCCCAGTCTGGTTAGTCTGAATCAATCCATTTCACAAGGCAGCCTTGTTGCTGTGCTGGCTGTGATTCAGGATTCAGGCAGAAGGAGTCTCCAAATCAGCCTCCAGTGATTGATGGGGCCCAGTGTAACAATGGTACAGGACAGGGGATAGTGTCAGGGGCCTACTAGTGATTACCACGTACAGAAAGAGAGAGAGGGGGGGGGGAGAGAGAGCGAGAGAGAAAGAGAGGGGGGGAGAGAAAAAGAGAAAGAAGAGAGAGAGAGAGAGAGAAAGAGGAAGAGAGAAAGGAGAGAGAGACACGTCACATAAACTTGAAAGTATTCTTACTTAACACTTGGTGAGAGGAGTTAACATTTTAAGTTCACGGGAGAGAAGGAGAAAGAGAGAAGAGAGAAGAGAGATAGAAGAGAGAGATAGAGATGCCTAGTCTGACCAAGCTTCACAGGAAGGGGTATAAAGGACAGAAGTAAACTTCCTTCCACGTTTGAACTTCACACGCTGAGAGATTGTAACACAATATCATGTCATCGGCTGTGTTGTAATGTGAGGTAGTCCCTCGTGGGCAGCTCTCAGTAACGTAGCTCCATCAGTCCAGTCGGGGAGAAAAACACAAATTCACTGTGACTTTATTATATTGTATCTTAAGGGAACATTTATCAAGTGCACACTTGCATCACTTGAATTCACAAAAGAGCACTGACAGAAAGACAGGGATGGAAGGAGGGAGGAAGGAACGAGGGAAGGAGGGGAGGGAGGGAGGAAGGAACGAGGGGAGGGAGGGAGGAAGGAACGAGGGAAGGAGGGGAGGGAGGGAGGAAGGAACGAGGGAAGGAGGGGAGGGAGGGAGGAAGGAACGAGGGAAGGAGGGGAGGGAGGGAGGAAGGAACGAGGGAAGGAGGGGAGGGAGGAAGGAAGGAGGGGAGGGAGGGAGGAAGGAACGAGGGAAGGAGGGGAGGGAGGGAGGAAGGAACGAGGGAAGGAGGGGAGGGAGGGAGGAAGGAAGGAGGGGAGGGAGGGAGGAAGGAACGAGGGAAGGAGGGGAGGGAGGGAGGAAGGAAGGAGGGGAGGGAGGAGGGAAGGAACGAGGGAAGGAGGGGAGGGAGGGAGGAAGGAACGAGGGAAGGAGGAAGGAAGGAGGGGAGGGAGGAAGGGAGGAAGGAACGAGGGAAGGAGGGGAGGGAGGGAGGTCACGCATGTCTGCATGTTTTCTGTATTTCTGTATGTGATGTATTTCCTAAATCTGAAAGGCAATTAAGATTGTGTTACCTGACAAAAACCCTCCTGGCTCGTGAGAAACACAAGATGCACAAGATCCAAGAATACAACAGCAGCACATGGTGTGTAAAGCCTAGAGTGTAGAATGAGCAGATAGAAAGCAGTTGGTTTCCAAGAGTCAGGACTGCCTCATCTTTCCCATCAGTCACTACAGCAGACAGCAGAAGTGGGAACACTAGATTTGAGGACAGGGCACTAGAGAAGGAGAAAGAGGACACTCCACCAAAAATAAAGCAAACAAAATAAAATAATCAACACACTTTCACTGGTAATTAAAAGCATTTTGACTTACTGTAGGCTTGATTGTTCATATTCTGGTTGGCTGCACTCTCAGATATCCTGAGCTGGCAAAGGATTTCTGGAAGAGTTGAACTGTAGTGACTCCACCATCAACAATGGTGTTGATTTCTCTCTCATTACAAACTATATTTCTGTCTATTTCCCCAGAGAGGTGATTCAGAGAAAGGCAATTCCCTTATATTCTGCTAGTGGATCCATCAGGATATCAGCCCCTGATCAGTCCAAATATTGTGCAATGCGGTCTGTGTGTTGCCCAGCCCAAATACCTGGATTTAAATACTATTTGAAATCTTTGATCTATCCTGCCTCAAATGCCAGATGGCTTATGCTTAAGTTATGCATTTTTCTGACCATTCCATTGGGTCCATTGTGTCAGGCAAGCTCAACAAAACACAGATAAAGTATTTGAAATGATGTTTAATACTATTTGAATCCGGGTTTGTTCAGCCAAATGTGTTACCCATGTCTCAGTAAAGGTCATTATGGGTTTTGACTGGTATTCCCCCCAACCTGCTGACATGACTGAAGTTCTGGGGACAGTGTCGCCTACTACTCAGCGGCCCAAGCTTGTCCCCCTCTCTGGTTACAGCTGGCTGAAAGGCACACACGCACACACACACACACACACACACACACACGCACACACACACACACACACACACACACACACACACACACACACACACACACACACACACACACACACACACACACACACACACACACACACACACACACACTAGATCAGTAGACGCACTGACGGGGAACATCGGCCTAACCTTTCTCCCTTTACAATAAGATGCAAAGCTAAGCGCGGAACTATTAAAATATCTCTGGATTCCTTCCATCTGCCTATAAAATGTATGCTTCCTCACGTTCCCACACTGTCCGACACGGCGTCTTACATTTCACAGTATCACGTCTTGAGTTTCCTATGAAAGAGTCAAAAACTCTCCACACCACAATACCGAGACACTAGAAAAGCACACTGCCACCGTAACTAAGTTAATTTCACCTAGTTAACATTACTGAATTCATTTAAGTTAATTTAACACCAGCTGAGTGAGGAGACTTCACTTTGCTCAGTTGTCATTGTGTAGCTTGCCTTGGATAATATAGTATGTGTAAACACTAAGGAATCCCAGTTAATAACTGCTGGGGACTATAAGCAACCCAACCCTAGTTTATGTTTTTTCCCCAGTTTCTTCAGGTTCTCTCTCTCAAATCTTAAGTTTTTTTTTACCACAAAATTGGATGTTCTAAGTCCACAGCAATGCTTAAAATGCACCAGGAGACTACTTTTGAGGTCTGGAAAAAAATGTTGATTCTTGGGTGCAGTTACCATTTAATGCAAGTGCACACAAGCGGTTTGAGCTGTGTTTCTGTTGCGCTCATGTGATTGCAGAGGTTGCAAAACAAATGGCCACTGGATTGATGCAAATAATCATGAGATTCTTCTGCCAGGAAGGCATAGGCTACTTTGAAGAAGGTAACCAGAAAAAGGTTATCATTAGCATCATCGCTAACAGCTTCACAGGGCATTCCTGTGCCGTTTCACAATTTTCAGGAAAATACGAATCACTGATGAATTTTGTTCATGTCTAATGATTAACTTGGGCACATTAATGCGTTTTCTCATGAGTTCATTACATTTAGTTGATTTTCTACTAAGTTCACTAAAAACATTTATATTGGTGAGTTCTATTTTAATGTCTAGGTTCCGTGATTCCATCCGTGTTCTCCACAACGCAGATTTTAAAGAGCCCTAGATCAGATCAACACTGTAGACTCTCTGTCAACCTGCCATATGTCTAGTAAAAGAGACAGGCACATAAAGGCTGGATTGAATTGATATCACACCATATCAGATCAGCCTCCAAGATACGCTCACTTGTCCAACACATCGTACTGCAGGCGTTTGCTTCTCAAATCTTAAGAAGCATAAACTATATCTGACATGTGAGAAGTGTCATACAAACTGTGAGTATCTCCTGCCAGCAGTATCCAATTAGGGAGCTTTATACACTGTTTTATACAGTGAATAATATTGCTCTGATATCACTCCATTATACACACAATCAGAATATTATCTGTTCATAGTTTTTTTGATTAGGTTTAATATTCTTAATACCTTGTAGGCTGACAAATGAAGTATCTCCGGCTGTGTCCTAAAAGACACCATATTCCTTACACGGTGCCTATTGGGCCCTGGTCAAAAGTAGTGCACGACATATGGAATACTGTAGAGTGTCATTTGGGACACAACCTCCATGTTTACAAATAAAAGCCAGTCACGCATGACAGAGTTTAGAGGCAATTTGGAACCGATTAAAGATAGCTAAAGCAAGATTGAATAGAGGGTCAACAGTATTACGATAACACGCTAACAGCACTGTCTGACTGCTGTGTGAAATCTCATCATGTGGCACCCTATTCCCTTCATAGAGCACTACTTTTGACCAGGACCCATAAGGCGCTTGTCAAAAGTTGTGCACTATATGGGGAATCGGGTGCCATTTGGGACAGAAGTTCGATCTGCCTAACCCAGAGTACTTCAGGAAGTACTTAAGACAAATGCTTTTAAAAGTCTATTTGTCACTAGGAAGCATATAACAATTGAACCATTTTACAGGTTATATATTTGGTCATTCGACACTGGCATTATAATTCCTCTTGAAAGGGGTTACACATCTACCACACATTGCACTGCATGTAGGTTTATTTCAGTTCAGCATTTCACTTAAGGGTATAAAGGACTTTACGTAAAAAGGTTTTATGTAATAAAACCCTAGCTGCATGTCACAGTCTAGGTATATTACTGTACAGTAGAACTGCTTCTCTCCATCCACATTAGCACATGCCGATAGGACACCAATCCTTCTAACATTTAGGGGGATAGCAGCACAGACCCAGCCACTTCTCCAAGTGTTGGCTCTCACAGGCTTCTTCCACACATTAATGTAGACCGTCTATCTGTCTCTCTCGCAAAGTAATCTTCCTTAATTTGACTGCTATCTACTTTTTTCACAGTCCTTCCTTCTCTCCCTCTCTCTCTTGCACACTCCTTATTTTCTTAATCTATTTTATTTTTAATTTCTCTCTCCTTCTCGCTCCCTCCCTCACCCCTGTCTAACACTTGCTCACACCCTGACACTTCTCAACATTTGAATCCAAGGGGGTTCAATTACTAATTGGTCAACAAACTTCTCATCTCAAGACAATTTGTAGCCAGTGGCTAGCCCCTGACTGTGTGTGAGAGAGCTCCTTTTCCTTCTGGGCATGGTCTGCTCATATTACCAAAGGGAGTATTGACATGTGTCATGGTGGTGGACATCCAAGCCTCTGTCACCTGCTGCTGATTGGGATGATCACCAGTGTCAGGTGAAGCACAACTGCATAATCCTGCTATGATTTCTTGATTCGTAATACAATACACTCAAAAAGACACACACACACACACACACACGAACACGCACACACGCACACACACCACCTCCAACTGCAACAGCATGATGCAATTTAGACTGCTGGGGAGCTGGGGGTAAGGGACGGAGAGTGAGAGAGAGAGAGAGAGAGAGAGAGAGAGAGAGGGGGAGAGTGAGATACAATATCTCTGATCTTTATTCTAAGACTAAATCGTACATTGACCTACATTGTCATATACTGTATCAGTCAAAAGTAAGGACACACTGACACATTCAAGGGTTTTTCTTTATTTTTGCTATTTTCTACATTGTAGAATAATAGTGAAGACATCAAAACTATGAAATAGCACATGGAATCATGTAGTAATCAAAAAAGTGTTAAACAAATCAAAATATATTTTATGTTTGAGATTCTTTAAAGTAGCCACCCTTTGCCTTGATGACGGCTCTGCACACTCTTGGCATTCTCTCAACCAGCTTCATGAGACAGTCACCTGGAATGCATTTCAATTAACAGGTGTGCCTGGTTAAAGGTTAATTTGTAGAATTACTTTCCTTCTTAATGTGTTTGAGCCAATCAGTTGTGTTGTGACAAGGTAGGGTTGGTATACAGAAGATAGTCCTATTTGGAAAATACCACGTCGTCATTATGGCAAGAACAGCTCAAATAAGCAAAGAGAAACATTCCTTTAAGAGTTGAATGTCAGTCAATCCGGAAAATGTCAAGAACTTTGAAAGTTTCTTCAAGTGCAGTTGCAAAAACCCTCAAGCTCTATGATGAAACTGGCTCTCATTAGGACCGCCACAGGAAAGGAAGACCCAGGGTTACTTCTGCTGCAGAGGTTAAGTTCATTACAAGCCTCAGAAATTGCAGCCCAAATAAATGCTTCACAGAGTTCAAGTAACAGACACATCTCAAAATCAACTGTGGTTGAATTGCTGCAAAGAAACCACTACTAAAGGACACCAATAAGAAGAAGAGACTTGCTTGGGCCAAGAAACACGAGCAATGGACATTAGACTGGTGGAAATCTGTCCCTTGGTCTGATGAGACCCAATTTGCGATTTTTGGTTCCAAACACAGTGTGTTTACAAGACGCAAACTAGCTGAACGGATGATCTCCGCATGTGTGGTTCCCACTGTGAAGCATGGAGGAGGAGGTGTGATGATGTGGGGGTGCTTTGCTGGTGACACTGTCTGTGATTTATTTAGAATTCAAGGCACACTTAACCAGCATGGCTACCGTAGCATTCTGCAGCAATACACCATCCCATCTGGTTTGCGCTTAGTGGGACTATCATTTGTTTTTCAACAGGAAAATGATGGAAAACACACCTCCAGGCTTTAAGATGGCGCCGGAGAAGAAGGCTGACGTTTTACGTGTTCCTAACCAATTGTGTTTTTTTATTTGTTTCTTTGCATTGTTTGTAACATATCTTTTTATTTATTTTGCACATAAAGTTGCTGCTACCGTCTCTTATGACTGAAAATAACTTCTGGACATCATAACTGCGATTACTCACCACGAACTGGCAGAATCCTTTTTTTCCTTTAACGAGTCTGACGAGCCCAACGTGAATGACACGTCATTTTCATGAAGAGAAGGTGGAGAAAAAGGGTCCAGAGGGCGGGCTGCCTTCTGAGAATTCATAGGCGATCGAATAAACCCCCCACTGCCTTCCATTCTGCTAGCAAACGTGCAATCTTTGAAAAATAAAATAGATGATCTATGAGGAAGATTAAACTACCAACGGGACATTCAAAACTGTAATATCGTATGCTTCATGGAGTCGTTGCTGAACGACGACATTATCAACATACAGCTGGCTGGTTATACGCTGTATCGGCAGGATAGAACAGTGGCGTCTGGTAAGACAAGGGGCGGCGTACTATGTATTTTTGTAAATAACAGCTGGTGCACGATATCTAAGGAAGTCTCGAGGTTTTGCTCACCTGAGGTAGAGTATCTCATGATAAGCTGTAGACCACACTATCTACCTAGAGAGTATTCATCTGTATTTTTTGTAACTGTCTACATACCACCACAGATTGCTACTGGCACTAAGACCGCACTCAATGAGCTGTATTCCGCCATAAGCAAACAGGAAAAAGCTCACCCAGAAGCGGCACTCTTAGTGGCCGGGGACTTTAATGCAGGGAAACTTAAATCCGCCTTACCAAATTTCTATCAGCATGTTAAATGTACAACCAGAGGGACAAAACAATGGATCACCTTCACTCCACACAAATTGGAGGGCCTGTTGTCCGGACCTCTGGCAGTCTCTATGGGGGCGCCACAGGGTTCAATTCCCGGACCGACTCTTTTCTCTGTATATATCAATGATGTCGCTCTGCTGCTGATGATTCTCTGATCCACCTCTACACAGACAACACCATTCTGTATACTTCTGGCCCTTCTTTGGACACTGTCTTAACAAACCTCCAGGGCACGACAAAGCCTATTCCCCCTCAGAAGACTGAAAAAATTTGGCATGGGTCCTCAGATCCTCAAAAGGTTCTACAGCTGCACCATCGAGAGTATCCTGACGGGTTGCATCCCTGCTCGGCATCTAACCATAAGGCACTACAGAGGGTAGTGCGTTCGGCCCAGTACATCACTGGGCCAAGCTTCCTGACATCCAGGACCTATATACTAGGCGGTTTCAGAGGAAGGACCCCCCCATTGACCCCCATTTGTTTTTACACTTCTGCTACTCGCTATCTATTATCTATGCATAGTCACTTCACAAATTACTAACCTGTACCCCCGCACATTTACCCAGTATCGGTGTCCCTTGTATATAAGCCTCATTGTTATTATGTAATTTTCTTGTGTCACTTTTTGAATCGATTTTTAAACTTTAATTAATTTAGTAAATATTTTCTTCACTCTATTCTTGAACTGCATTTCACTGTAAGGTCTACACCTGTTGTATTCGACGCATGTGACAAACAAAATTGGATTTGAATAGAGGGGGGAATGACAGCAGACAGCAAGGCTCAGGGTTGAGGGAGCATATGAGGAGAAGTCAAAAGCTTCATCTCCGTTCAGAGTCCTGACTATGGTTCCGTTCTAAACGGAACCCTATTCCCTATATAGTTCACTACTTTTGACCAGAGGTTGGTCCCTGGTCAAAAGTAGTGCACTATAATAAGGTGCCCTTTGGAACGCAACCTATATAAGCCTGCCCTGCATGGACATAATGTAGAGCTATTGTGGCTCGTTTAACTTCAATCTGACCTGGCACTGGCTGACAAATGGAGCCGTCACTTCCCATCTGGGGCCTCTAGCTCACCTCCTGCTGCCCTGGCTGTCCTAAACACTGCCAGTCCTCTGTGCAGAGGAGAAAAGAGCACTACGTTCACTCCCCATGTTAAACTAAGGTCCCCATAAGTCAAACGTCCCCATAAAACATGCACAGTCTGGCGTCACCCTCCTAGGACTACTGGGACAATAGCGGACACATTTCCCGGTACCTCTCCATCCATTCTCAGTACAACTGTAATGTCTTTCTACTGTATCTGAACAAAACAACCTCCTAAAACAGAGAGAGACTGGGTATGGTAGCATCAGCCACCTACTGTACTAGGGCGACACACACACATTATTTCATGAATTGTCTCTATCCATACCCAGTCCTACTGTAAAAGCTATCTCTCTATCTGATACAGGTGGTCTGTCTATCTACCCTATCTGGACATCAGCAGTAAAGTTGTTTGCAGTTAGAGTCAGCAGTTTGACCAGCAGGAAATTCAAAGTATGAGTCCAACTGGGGATACTTGGAAGAACAATATTACTGAGCATAATGACCAGTGCTGAAAACTGTTGCAGTAAAGTATTGGGTCTGTAACTTAAAACCTCTTAAGGATCCACCCCTTTTTTTCAATTTTCACCTTTACATTTAAAAAAATATATATTTCACCTTTATTTAACCATGTAAGCTAGTTGAGAACAAGTTCTCATTTTCAACTGCGACCTGGCCACCTAAAATCACATACCCAAATCTAACTGCCTGTAGCTCAGGACCTGAAGCAAGGATATGCATATTCTTAATACCATTTGAAAGGAAACACTTTGAATTTCGTGGAAATGTGAAATTAATGTAGGAAAATATAACACATTAGATCTGTTGAAAGATAATACAAAGAAGATACCAACTTTTTTTGTACCATCATCTTTGAAATGCAAGAGAAAGGCCATAATGTATTATTACAGCCCAGGCTCAATTTAGATTTTGGCCACTAGATGGCAGTCGTGTATGTGCAAAGTTTTAGACTGATCCAATGAACCATTGTATTTCTGTTCAAAATGTTGTATCAAGACTGCCAAAATGTCCCTAATTGGAATATTAATAACTTTCAAGTTCATAACTGTGCACTCTCCTCAAACAATAGCATGGTATTCTTTCACTGTAATGGATACTGTAAATTGGACAGTGCCGTTAGATTAACAAGAATGTAAGCTTTCTGCAAATATCAGATATGTCTATGTCCTGGGAAATGTTCTTGTTACTTACAACCTCATGCTAATCGCATTAGCACACATTAGCTCAGCCGTCCCGTGGGAGGGAGACCAATCTGTAGAGATCCTTAAGATGATTTATTAATAATGCTGAAAGTATGAGGACAAATCAATAATGTATTTTTTTCAATAAACAAATAATGAATAATATGTCACAGCGGAAATCTCTACATCAAGTTTCTACAGTGAGATATCTACTGTATATCACCTTCAATAGAATGCTTCTACTTTACCACAACAAAATCTGCAGGACATGTCTTAGTGCAGCTCAATGCAACGACAACCAGAACCAACACAAACAGTCTCATCAACAAATGTCACAGTCTCATCAAGAAATGTCACAGACAAGACTCACAGACACAAATGACAAGCCTCATATTCTGAGAACATATGACATATTAAGCAATTCAGAAGCAAATTTCCTTTTGAAATGTCAGAAAGGAAAATTCATAAAAAAAGATATTAAAGAAAGGAATGAATAATACTCACTGTATTACATCCACGGTGTCCCTGTTCTGAAAGCCACACGTCACTGAGAGAATGCTTTGATACCATGCAACAGATTGGTAATGCTCAGAGCTATCTGAATGACAGTCATGACAGCCTGGTGTCTCAGACATGGTTAAAGAGGTGCACAAAGGATCCTATGCAATATGATATATACATGTATGCAGGACTGTTTTCATCTCATTTCAACCAGCGTTGTAAACATTGAAATTAAGGTAACACCAGAGTAAACTGCCTCCTCCTCAGTCCCAGATGCTAATATATGCATATTATTATTAGTATTTGATAGAAAACACTCTGAAGTTTCTAAAACTGTTTGAATGATGTCTGTGAGTATAACATAACTCATATGGCAGGCAACAAATTGAGAAGAAATCCAAACAGGAAGTGGGAAATCTGAGGTTTGTCGTTTTGAACTCAGCCCCTATCGAATTCACAATGGGATATGGGTTATGTTGCACTTCCTAATGCATACATAGTACTGATTATGTTGAAATAAACTGATGTGTTGATTCCATGCCACAATACGTTGACAAATGACTTTGAAACAACGTTGATTCAACCTGTGCTTTCCCAGTGGGATTGGTCTCTTCTTCTAGTATACAGTAGGTCTTCTCTGAGCAGGTCTCTTGAGAGATGTTCATTGTCCTATTTACAAAATGCACAAAGCACAGGGCACAATGCACATATCTACCACAAGAGGTTGGTGACACCTTAATTGAGGAGAACAGGCTCGTGGTAATGGCTGGAGTGGAATAGCTGGAATGATATCAAATACATTAAACAAATGGTTTCCATGTGTTTGATGCCATTCCATTTGCTCCATTCCAGCAATTAATATGAGCCGTCCTCCCCTCACCAGCCTCCATTGATATCTACACTATTATGTTCATGTTGTATGTGCTTCAGCCCTTTCCCAGTAACTGTGCCTAATGTGGTTAGGGATTATTTGAATATTGGGCTGTTTCTGCAACAAGCCTCTCATACATAATTGGAGCACATTGAGAGTGTTTCTGTTTCTTTTTCGGGCTGGAGATTCAAGTGCTTTGTTGGTGTTGATTTTGGGAATGAATTAGCACGGTTGTGATTATCTACAATGCATTCAGAAAATCAAATGAATGTGTGTAATAAAGGATTCTGAAAGTTTCCCAAACAATTAGTCACGGTTATATAAAACGCTTGGCTCTGTAAACGTGCCCAATAAAAGGTTTGCTGAAGTGAATATATCATGAAGGGCTCCCAGACTGACCCAGACTGACCCAGACTGACCCAGACTGCACTATGTGAACACAATAGGCCTGAAACACGCAGATGGATTTAATACATTTGCCTTCATATTGACCAATTTATATGAACAATTATCTTCCTCTAATATCTTCTCAGATGATTCCGATAAAAAGGACTGGATCACAGTTAAAAAGGCTTTATTTATTTCCAAGGTAGATTTGTTGTTGTGACTCGGCAGTCGATGATGTGTTTGTCTGGCTCCTCAGGTATTTACATCTGAACTCAGCTATTCACAATGGATACACAGTCACATCATCTCACATAGATCAGAGACATAATTACAGTTATTATATTAGTTACCTCAATGAATAAACGTACAGCTGACGTCAATACACGTTACACAGGTCGTACATGAATTGCCTCATTATTTGTATTATTGTGCAGAAGTTTGTGAGTTCGTTTAGTTTATTAGGATCCTCATTAGCAGTTGCTTATGCAGCAGCAACCCTTACTGGGGTCCACAAGTTTGTGTCCTGGTTCAGGAAGATAAATACAGAACTCACACTGTTGCACAAGCCGTGAGTTTGTTATAGCAACGCGTTGAGACAACAGGATGTTTGCTGTACTTATGGGCCCTTATTTATCAACATGAATTCTTTTTGTATACCTTCAAGAGACTTGACTGCAGCAAACAAACACAGTCAGATGTCATGTTGGAAGTACAGATGAAAAAGCCCCAATGCACCAAGAGCTACCGCAGCAATCACAACTCATACATATTACATCCAGAGTAGACTGGATCTCCTTCCTTCCCCTCTGTTTGATTCTGTGAACTGAAGTGTGTGTGTGTGTGTGTGTGTGTGTGCTCGCGCGTGCTGGGGGGGGGGGGGGTTAATGTAGTGAACACGTGTGTGTGTGTACTGAGGTGGGCATCTTCCACAACAAGTTTACAGAAGTGTGGTTAGATAAAAACTCCTTGTCAGACCTCGTCAAAGGAAACCGTGAAACCAATAATCAGCTGCCGTGGTTCACTGAACCAAGGAAGCCCCACAGTTTGTGCTCAAAGACAATGTTGATGTCATCATCAGAGGTATAATTTTGATACTTATTGCTGGAGAATAAAACAAGATTGTTTGATGATTTGATTTTCTACATGGCTGCCTGCTTTGTAACACATATAGTTCCCTGCTTTGGAATACTTGTCATCCTTGGAAGGATCTGATGGCATGTCAAATTCATCGAGGCAAAGCTTGTTTAATAATATATCTACTGCAAAGTCACAGCACACACACTCTCAAATATGAGTCTGATACCTCTGTTTATCCTGCAGGCAAATGTTTAGAATTTGAAGAAATCTAGAATTTGAGGAGTTCTAGAATTTGAGGAGTTCTAGAATTTGAAGAGTTCTAGAATTTGAGGAGTTCTAGAATTTGAAGAGTTCTAGAATTTGAGGAGTTCTAGAATTTGAGGAGTTCTAGAATTTGAAGAGTTCTAGAATTTGAGGAGTTCTAGAATTTGAGGAGTTCTCTGTGACATTTTACAGGTATTAAACAGTCAACAGTTGTGGTTTTCCTTTCCGAGCTTTAATCTGGAATACATTTTCCAAACACATGTTATTAATGATGATCTCATGGTTGAACCCTCCAGGTCTAATCCAGTCTATACAGAGTACAGTTGACTGTAAGCCTCCTGGAGATTTCAACAGCACAGAAGCATATTTCCATACTTCTGGTCCAAATGTATCCGACTATCCATCCTCTCAATCGGTGTCACACATAGATGAGACTGGGTTCAGAACTGGTGTATTTGAAAAAGTTAAAGTTCTGGAAGCAGAACCAACAGAAAGGCCTGTTTTCCATCTAGGAGCACTTTGTCAGGGTGGTAGGGACTCTTACCGCTGTAGCCCAGTTCTCCCTCAGTGTGTAACCATGACATGATCCTTATTATGACAGGGAATGGAACCTCACAACAGATTCATCACATTCTTCTCAAGTCATCTTTACTGAATTTGCAATGTGCAGTCTTTTCACATACTGTATCGCAGTTGTTGTTTCTACATTGTTTATTTCTCTCTCTATCTCATTGTTACTGTGCACCTGCAACAAGACAGCTCAGTGAGAGTGCCTTTTTGAATGTTCAATACCATAAGCAAGTGAAATAATATGACAACAAACTGCAATGAAAGCAGTGTGACCTCCATTGCCACATGGCACATTCCAATCTACTCTCTGTCATTCCTCCTCAATTCAATTTCTATCAACACTTGTTTTTTAAACGACTGCAGTCGCCTCAGTTTGAATCAATACCATTTCTCTATTTCCCCAACTTTGATAGTGCTGTCTGCCAGAGGTGGCAACATCATTGAAGCTCCCCTGAGCTTGGGAACGAATCTGAGTAAATCCACAGAGTGCTTCTGTGTGTGTGTGAGTGCGTGTGCATTCGTGTGTGTGTGCAAATCCACAGGGAGTGTAATTGGAAACGCACAGCGGAGGTGAACAAGATAAGTCCCAGGGGGGGGGGGGGGGGGGGGACTAAAAACACCACACTATAAAGGTCCTGCCTGTCACAAAGAGCCCATTTCAAATCTCCCAAAGCCATCTAAGGACAGGAATTCAAAGTTACAGGATCGGCATCTTTTCTACGAGCAAAATACAGTTACACTTTATGGGTGAAATGCACTGCTTAGGAATCAGTGGTGGATCAGTGCATTTCACCTCGGTTAAGGAGAGAGGGTTTGGCCAACCAGAAACAGAAAAGAGACAAGGATTATGGCCAACAGAAAAGACACATTATGCTGTAATGACACCAGGCAGGGATTGCTGACGTGTTGATGTGGTCTGAAGGTGAACCAGATATCCATCGGAGAGCAGTGAGAGAGGCTTAGAAGCTGCCAGTCTAAATCTGCGTCACAAATGGAACCCTATTCTCCCTGTGGGCCTCATCAAAAGTAGTGCACTACTTTTGATCTAGGGAACAGGATGCTATTTGGGACAGCTGAGGCTCCTGTCTCTCACAGCAAAATGTGACTTACACGTCCTCTGGTTGTGGATCTGCATCAAGTGTAGTTAAACAAGAAGAGCATCAGCAGAAAACACTACATCCCACACACCCAACTCCACCTACCCCACGCCACTCCCACCACACACACTGTCCCCATCCCTATCAATAACCGACAGAATATAAGAATATATACATGTAAAAGAGCCATTAAATGGAATTAGGTGCTAGCAATAAATTGAGAGCATTTCCCAACTTTGACAGTGATCCGAGTGCATTAAAGCAGGAATGCCCTCAGTGTTCCAGTTCAGTGGCCAGGCCTCCTCTCTGGGGTGTCATTACGCTGTTTTATCTCAAAGGGACACCTGGACTGGCCCGATACTACATCAACCTGTCTGTCTGTACCTCAGATGGCAGGGGAGTAAGAAATAAGGTGACATTTGGGACAAACGTCCTAACTTGGAAAAGTACACTGACCATTACCATAAAACCAGAAAAATTACAGAGAATGAGATGAGAATGTGCTGGTACAACACCTAATTTCATGACTTCAAAACACACAGTGGGAGGTAGCTACAGGAGAAGTGTGTCAGTGTTTTTTATGTTATCTTTGTTTAAATAGGCAAGTCAGTATAGAACAAACTCTTATTTTTGATGACGGCCTAGGAACAGTGGGTTAACTGTCTTGTTCAGGGGCCGAACAACAGACTTTTTACCTTGTCAGCTTGAGGATTTGATCTTGCAACCTTTTGTGTGACAGAGCAGCGGTGTGTGACAGAGCAGCGGTGTGTGTGAAAGGGCAGCAGTGTGTGTGTGTGACAGAGCAGCGGTGTGTGTCAAAGGGCAGCAGTGTGTGTGTGACAGAGCAGCGGTGTGTGTGAAAGGGCAGCAGTGTGTGTGTGACAGAGCAGCGGTGTGTGTGAAAGGGCAGCAGTGTGTGTGTGACAGGGCAGTGGTGTGTGACAGAGCAGCGGTGTGTGTGAAAGGGCAGCAGTGTGTGTGTGACAGAGCAGCGGTGTGTGACAGAGCAGCGGTGTGTGTGAAAGGGCAGCAGTGTGTGTGTGACAGGGCAGCAGTGTGTGTGTGAAAGGGCAGCAGTGTGTGTGTGACAGAGCAGTGGTGTGTGACAGAGCAGCGGTGTGTGTGAAAGGGCAGCAGTGTGTGTGTGACAGGGCAGCGGTGTGTGACAGGGCAGCGGTGTGTGACAGAGCAGCGGTGTGTGACAGGGCAGCGGTGTGTGACAGGGCAGCAGTGTGTGTGTGAAAGGGCAGCAGTGTGTGTGTGACAGAGCAGCGGTGTGTGTGAAAGGGCAGCAGTGTGTGTGTGACAGGGCAGCGGTGTGTGACAGAGCAGCGGTGTGTGTGAAAGGGCAGCAGTGTGTGTGTGACAGAGCAGCGGTGTGTGACAGAGCAGCGGTGTGTGTGAAAGGGCAGCAGTGTGTGTGTGACAGAGCAGCGGTGTGTGACAGAGCAGCGGTGTGTGACAGAGCAGCGGTGTGTGTGTGTGTGACAGGGCAGCGGTGTGTGTGACAGGGCAGTGGTGTGTGTGTGACAGGGCAGCGGTGTGTGTGTGTGGCTGGTCAGTGGTGTGTGTGTGTGTGTGTGACAGGGCAGCGGTGTGTGTGACAGGGCAGCGGTGTGTGTGTGACTGGTCAGTGGTGTGTGTGTGTGACAGGGCAGTGGTGTGTGTGTGACAGGGCAGTGGTGTGTGTGTGTGTGTGACAGGGCAGCGGTGTGTGTGACAGGGCAGCGGTGTGTGTGACAGGGCAGCGGTGTGTGTGTGTGTGTGACAGGGCAGCGGTGTGTGTGTGTGTGACAGGGCAGCGGTGTTTGTGTGTGACAGGGCAGAGGTGTGTGTGTGTGACAGGGCAGCGGTGTTTGTGTGTGACAGGGCAGCGGTGTGTTTGTGTGTGACAGGGCAGAGGTGTGTGTGTGTGACAGGGCAGCGGTGTTTGTGTGTGACAGGGCAGCGGTGTGTGTGTGACAAGGCAGAGGTGTGTGTGTGACAGGGCAGAGGTGTGTGTGTGTGACAGGGCAGCGGGGTGTGTGTGTGACAGGGCAGCGGGGTGTGTGTGTGACAGGGCAGCGGGGTGTGTGTGTGACAGGGCAGCGGGGTGTGTGTGTGACAGGGCAGCGGTGTTTTTGTGTGACAGGGCAGCGGTGTATGTGTGTGTGACAGGGCAGCGGGGTGTGTGTGTGTGACAGGGCAGCGGTGTGTGTGACAGGGCAGTGGTGTGTGTGTGTGACAGGACAGCGGTGTGTGTGACAGGGCAGCGGTGTATGTGTGTGTGACAGGGCAGCGGTGTGTGTGACAGGGCAGTGGTGTTTGTGTGTGACAGGGCAGCGGTGTGTGTGTGTGACAGGGCAGCGGTGTATGTGTGTGTGACAGGGCAGCGGTGTGTGTGTGTGTGACAGGGCAGCGGTGTGTGTGTGTGTGACAGGGCAGCGGGGTGTGTGTGTGACAGGGCAGCGGTGTGTGTGTGTGACAGGGCAGCGGTGTGTGTGACAGGGCAGTGGTGTATGTGTGTGTGACAGGGCAGCAGTGTGTGTGACAGGGCAGTGGTGTGTGTGTGTGACAGGGCAGCAGTGTGTGTGACAGGGCAGGGGTGTATGTGTGTGTGACAGGGCAGCGGTGTGTGTGACAGGGCAGTGGTGTGTGTGACAGGGCAGTGGTGTGTCTGTGTGTGTGACAGGGCAGCAGTGTGTGTGACAGGGCAGTGGTGTATGTGTGTGTGACAGGGCAGCAGTGTGTGTGACAGGGCAGTGGTGTATGTGTGTGTGACAGGGCAGCGGTGTGTGTGACAGGGCAGTGGTGTGTCTGTGTGTGTGACAGGGCAGCAGTGTGTGTGACAGGGCAGTGGTGTATGTGTGTGTGACAGGGCAGCAGTGTGTGTGACAGGGCAGTGGTGTGTGTGACAGGGCAGTGGTGTGTGTGACAGGGCAGTGGTGTATGTGTGTGTGTGTGCCAGGGCAGCAGTGTGTGTGACAGGGCAGTGGTGTATGTGTGTGTGACAGGGCAGCGGTGTGTGTGACAGGGCAGTGGTGTGTGTGTGTGTGACAGGGCAGCAGTGTGTGTGACAGGGCAGTGGTGTATGTGTGTGTGACAGGGCAGCAGTGTGTGTGACAGGGCAGCAGTGTGTGTGACAGGGCAGTGGTGTGTGTGTGACAGGGCAGCGGTGTGTGTGACAGGGCAGTGGTGTGTGTGTGTGTGTGTGACAGGGCAGCAGTGTGTGTGACAGGGCAGTGGTGTATGTGTGTGTGACAGGGCAGCAGTGTGTGTGACAGGGCAGTGGTGTGTGTGACAGGGCAGTGGTGTGTGTGTGTGTGTGTGACAGGGCAGCAGTGTGTGTGACAGGGCAGTGGTGTATGTGTGTGTGACAGGGCAGCGGTGTGTGTGACAGGGCAGTGGTGTGTGTGTGTGTGACAGGGCAGCAGTGAGTGTGACAGGGCAGTGGTGTGTGTGTGACAGAGCAGCGGTGTGTGTGACAGGGCAGTGGTGTGTGTGTGTGACAGGACAGCGGTGTGTGTGACAGGGCAGCGGTGTATGTGTGTGTGACAGGGCAGCGGTGTGTGTGACAGGGCAGTGGTGTTTGTGTGTGACAGGGCAGCGGTGTGTGTGTGTGACAGGGCAGTGGTGTATGTGTGTGTGACAGGGCAGCGGTGTGTGTGTGTGTGACAGGGCAGCGGGGTGTGTGTGTGACAGGGCAGCGGTGTGTGTGTGTGTGACAGGGCAGCGGTGTGTGTGACAGGGCAGTGGTGTGTGTGTGTGTGACAGGGCAGCAGTGTGTGTGACAGGGCAGTGGTGTATGTGTGTGTGACAGGGCAGCAGTGTGTGTGACAGGGCAGTGGTGTGTGTGTGACAGGGCAGCGGTGTGTGTGACAGGGCAGTGGTGTGTGTGTGACAGGGCAGCGGTGTGTGTGACAGGGCAGTGGTGTGTGTGTGTGTGTGACAGGGCAGCAGTGTGTGTGACAGGGCAGTGGTGTATGTGTGTGTGACAGGGCAGCAGTGTGTGTGACAGGGCAGTGGTGTGTGTGTGTGACAGGGCAGCAGTGTGTGTGACAGGGCAGGGGTGTATGTGTGTGTGACAGGGCAGCAGTGTGTGTGACAGGGCAGTGGTGTGTCTGTGTGTGTGACAGGGCAGCAGTGTGTGTGACAGGGCAGTGGTGTATGTGTGTGTGA
Organism: Oncorhynchus kisutch; assembly: GCF_002021735.2. NCBI lineage: Eukaryota > Metazoa > Chordata > Actinopteri > Salmoniformes > Salmonidae > Oncorhynchus > Oncorhynchus kisutch. The sequence continues at coordinate 31,857,139 of NC_034199.2, read as the reverse complement.
CAGGGCAGCAGTGTGTGTGACAGGGCAGTGGTGTGTGTGTGACAGGGCAGCGGTGTGTGTGACAGGGCAGTGGTGTGTCTGTGTGTGTGACAGGGCAGCAGTGTGTGTGACAGGGCAGTGGTGTATGTGTGTGTGACAGGGCAGCAGTGTGTGTGACAGGGCAGTGGTGTGTGTGACAGGGCAGTGGTG